>NC_079169.1:64558950-64591450 GCF_947568905.1 Ostrea edulis | reverse complement strand
ATCTGTAACGGTCCCCGTTACAATTAGAACTAGTTGTGAATGTGTTGAATCCAATTGGACCAAACCATTTTCGTAGAAACAACACATTGGCCTAGACTACATGTATTATTGTACAGCTATTGTATATTGTAGAAACAACACATTGGCCTAGACTACATGTATTATTGCACAGCTATTGTATATCGATCATTAAGGGAGTTGCAGCAAGATTCCATTTTTGGTATTGCCTCTGTAAATAGTCCATTTTACACTTTATCGTCTTTTTGTTATTTCGAGGTGAAAATTAAGACAACAAAACAATATTTAGCGACTTTTCGTCCTGAAATAATGAGACAACGACAAAATGATATTAGCTACTTTTTGCCTGAAAATAACAAAAAGACGACAAATTGTAAAATGGCACAAATCAGCCCATCATACCTAGCCTCTAGGCAAGGCATTACGATTTTGAATGAAGCCCAGGTCTTGGCAAACTGGAATCTTGTTTAGTTTTCTTTGGGTTTATAATGTTAAATGTCCCTCTTGAGAATTTTTCACTCAAATGGAGACATCACCATTGCCAATGAAGGCCTGCAAAATTTAGGCCAAAGCTCAATGCTTACGGCCTTTGAGCAGGGAGGGATCTTTCTCATGCCACACCTGCGGTTTTTGCGATTTCATACGAAGGATCTTATAAGCTTATATTCACATTAACTGAATCTTTTCTCTTATAATTTCTTTTGAAATTGACATTGCTTTCATCATTGACAATGAATACAAGTTTGTTGCAAATTAGTTTGATTTGGTTTTATAGTTACTTATGTCCGCATAATCATTATCATGCAAATATGGAGCATTGTCAAGGTCAATTTGTTGCATTAATTGGCTGTTTAAAGTACAAAATGGTAAAAACTATGATATTTCAGTACTTAAATCTAGTTTATATTTTTTAAAATACATAAAAATACAAACAATAAATCAACAAAGAAAGCATTCTATTGTTTAATTAAATGTTTTGTTATACTCATACAAATTCATGACCTAAATCAAATAAATTAAGAAAATTTCTTAACTAAGTATCAATTGATCAGTATAAAATGACTGGCCATCTTGTCTTTATGCAGAGGTGAAAGGTCAGGCAGTTTTCATTGGTAAAAATAAAAGAGGGCATTAGTCATCAAGGGTGGATCCAGAAATTTTCATAGGAGGTTGTGACCGAAGTTTGTACCTTTTCCACCCAAAAAAGGGGTTTGAAGGTCCCAAAATGACAAAGAATGACCTCTTTTTGTTTTAAATTTTCAACAAAAGGGGAGAGAGGGATGCATCCTCCATAACCCACCTCTAGATCTGACACTGACCATCCTGTTACAGGGAATTAATTTTCTACTAAATATGTATGGTTTAATTGGGAATTAGTTCTTTTCATTTTTGTAATGATCTAAAGGAATCTGCTATTTCTAACAATCTACTTTTTAAAATTTTTTTTTACTGCAGCTTAATTTTCACTACTGACTAAACCCATGAAATTAAAACTAAAATGTCATGCATTTGAAACAGATTTGACACAGTAAATGAATTCAAAACTGTACGCGGAAACAAATTTAGACTGCAAACCAGGAAACAATCAGGAGCAAATTAATCTATAGTTGTATTACTGAACTGGTATATAACATTATAGCATATTTTATGCATTTCTTGACTGGAGTTCAGGGCAACATCTTTTTAAAAATATTGCCTCAGAGGCAATTGCACCTTGCAAACACATGTTGTAATACATACTTATTACAAATCATTAAAAGATTTCCATAAACTTTTGTATCATCATGCAAGAAAACTACTCAACATCGCAATACAGATAACAATGTAAATTTCAATTTCCAGCACCTGCTAACGAAATTGTTATGAATAGTCAAATTTACAACAGGACAGAACATCGTTGGACTTTTTAATCATACAGATTAATCTACAAAGGCATAGAAGTATACATGAATCAGGTTATGTGATCTCCTAACCCTGGCATCTAAATCTCTGGTCCAAGGGGTCAAGTGATTCCCAATTTCAGTGGAGGTTTTGATGTTCATTACGTATTTAGCTCCAAAAAAATGAATGCAAAATTGTGAAGTCTTGAATGTTGCTCTGAAAAGCTTGTTTACTTTAGTGAGAAATAATTTTTGAACATAATTGAAAAAATTGCCATCCATCAAAAATCATTGTTAACCTTTGCTGTGCCTCAGTTGACTTTGGGACAATGGTTTTATCTGCATATTGATTTCCGATGCAGCATTCAATTACTCATAATATCTATACATTTTCATATTATGTAAAAACCCAAAATATGTATTAATAGATATCAATTATTTTCAACATTACAACAAAGAGCAACATATTGCAATGCATTTGTGAATTATAAATGATTGTACTTGTATTTCTAGACCTCCATAATTTCTCACATAATGGATTTGATGAAATTATATAAAATGGGGGCATCTTGATTTTTTGCTTGCATAACAATCAAGATAAATTACTTATCTTCCAAATTAAAAAAATTCATTAACCTTTGGCAGAAAAACTACATCATGACATACATAATTCAATTTTCTTCAGATTCTATGCCACTATATTTACACAGAAACAATGATATTGACCTTGCTATAATTATGTAATGTCCGTTTTGTCTGTACAAGACCTTCTACAGCTGTCCATCTGTTACGTCCTATTGACTTAGTAATGATAGACCAAGCATTTCTCATCATAAAAGACAGACCTTCACACCTTGTATATTCAATAAAAGTCTATAGCACTTCGGGTTAACTTAACAATGACATCACTTCTTTAATAAATTAGAAAAAAAAAAGATGTTATCTCATCTTATAAAGCAGAAGTAGGCCGCTAGTCTACCAAGTGTGTTCGCTGGTCTGGGCTGGACTTTCCAAGCAATAGGTACAATGAGAGTTTCAATCACGAGGGCAGAAAGGTCATGTATTTTAATGGCCAGTTTTGGTAATTTAAGATCCAATTATGTAACAAGAATCACACAATTACATTTTTAATTAAAGGAATGCTTCAGATCTCTTACAAGACAAACTTCTCTATATACAATGGTTCTATCACATAAGAAGCTTCTCAAATTTAATTGAATTACAAATACTTTTTAAAGAGAATTTCAAAAGAAATGCACCATTGGACTGCCATTCTCTCAATATTATCACTTAACAATTGTCAGCAACATGTGTTCAAGCACCTAATATCCTAACCACACAATGGGAAGATTTGAAATGTTGAATATCTAATTTTAACAAACAATTTCATGATTCTTACATGAGTGATACAAGCATACAAATCACAGACAATTAAAACCTCACTTCAGCAATTCATGCATTGTGCTAAACTAAAAAACTTGAGGGAAATACTACATGAGAATAGATGATGAAACAAAACTTCATTACTTTGTACGATGTATGTGTACCTGGTATTTGTGATCCATATTGTATTAGAAAACTGACATGACAGACAGGGCCCCACAATGGTGTCCGATATACAGGCGGAGGGACAGATAAACACCCTCCCAGGGAAACTTAAACTACTGCATACACCAGAGAAACTTAAACTACTGCATACCCCACAGAAAGTCCCAGGGAAACTTAAACTACCGCATACACCAGAGAAACTTAAACTACTGCATACACCACAGAAACTTGAACTACTGCATACACCACAGAAACTGCCAAGGAAACTTAAACTACTGCATACACCACAGAAACTGCCAGGGAAACTTAAACTACTGCATACACCACAGAAACTTAAACTACTGCATACACCACAGAAACTGCCAGGGAAACTTAAAACTACTGCATACACCACAGAAAGTGTCAGGGAAACCTAAACTACTGCATACACCACAGAAACTTAAACTACTGCATACACCACAGAAACTTAAACTACTGCACACACCATAGAAACTAAAACTACTGCATACACCACAGAAAGTGCCAGGGAAACCTAAACTACTGCATACACTACAGAAAGTGCCAGAGAAACTTAAACTACTGCATACACCACAGAAACTTAAACTACTGCATACACCACAGAAAGTGCCAGGGAAACTTAAAACTACTGCATACACCACAGAAACTTAAACTACTGCATACACCACAGAAACTTAAATTACTGCATACATCACAGAAACTTAAACTACTGCATACACCACAGAAACTTAAATTACTGCATACACCACAGAAACTGCCAGGGAAACTTAAACTATCGCACACACCACAGAAACTTAAACTACTGCATACACCACAGAAACTTAAACTACTGCATACACACAGAAACTTAAACTACTGCATACATCACAGAAACTTAAACTACTGCATACACCACAGAAACTGCCAGGGAAACTTCACTACTGCAGTACATCACAGAAACTGCCAGGGAAACTAAACTACTGCAGTACACCACAGAAACTTAAACTACTGCATACACACAGAAACTTAAACTACTGCATACATCACAGAAACTTAAACTACTGCATACACCACAGAAACTACCAGGGAAACTAAACTACTGCAGTACACCACAGAAACTACCAGGGAAACTAAACTACTGCATACACCACAGAAACTTAAACTACTGCATACACCACAGAAACTTAAACTACCGTATACACCACAGAAACTTAAACTACCGTATAAACCACAGAAACTTAAACTACTGCATACACCACAGAAACTTAAACTACCGCATACACCACAGAAAGTGCAGATGGAGAGACTGAGGACAGAAATCTGAAAATTGACTTCAGGGTCTCTTTCTACTAATTGGAGTATTACATGCCATAGAAAGTGGTATTATCTTAAACTAGATGTTGTCATATGAGAGTAATACCCTCACCCAGTGTTTACCTTTAAATATACTCTCTGTCATACTTGTATTTAACTATCAAGGAAGCCACAATAGTTTCCATATAGCATACCCTATATAATTCTGCTACCTATTTCATAATTGTTGGAATATATATCAAAACAATGGAGGTTCTTACATCGAAATCATGTACAGTCCTCCCTCGATATATTGACAACTTTTGTTCAAGACCAATTTAGGCAATAAAGCGGGGGTGGCAATATAACAAATTCATGAGTACTGACAATTCACCGAGTAGTCAAAAGAAATTCAATTATGTAATTTATTTAGTAGGCTACATTCTGTTTAAACATTAAGATAGTCTTGAGTTTTATTATCTACCCATCAATGTTTTGTTTTTTGATACTGTGCATGGATTTCATAGAATGTGATCTGGTTTTCCAAATCACCACACTTCGGATCCAACACGGTGACCCCACCCCTCGTTTAGTGTGTTTCTCCAGACCTCTGACCTGTGAGACTATAACCCTCCGTTCTGAAATTTATGGATCTGAAACTAATTGCACATGGTATTTAATCAACTTTGGATATGAACTTTGTGCTTACTCACCCTCCCCCCTTTCCAACTTTTAAAACGTTGTATCAGTCAAGACAAAAGCCTACATCAAAGGGGAGGCAAATTTTATTTATATGTGGTAACTTTCACGGGGGCCTAAGATACCATTTTTAATTATTACAGTTAAAAGAGTTTGGTTATACAATCTTTTTTCGTTTCGTTTCTGTGGGTTTCGTTTTGGTAGATTTCATTTAATTTCGCATTTTACAGGTACCCGTCTATACTACAGTGTATATGTATACATCTTGTACCCACCAAAGCGTTCAACAGAATACTGAACATACCTCCATCACAAAAAACCTGATATCTCAGAAATTGCGTACTACATTCCAAAAGATGATTTGGTCACTGTGTAAAATGTCAGAGGAGTTCTTGGAACAAGGGGTCTTTTTGTCAAAAAACTTCGTTTTTGACCCCACTTTGGCCACCCCCAGGACGAAAATGAAAATTCTGAAAATACAGGACACCACAAATCATCTTCCAAAACATGATTTGGCTAAATTGCAAGAGCAGTTTTGGGAACCAGGTTAACAAAAACAAAAAAAACCTGCCATTTTTCCATATCAATTTATAGGAAAGCACCAATCATCTTCCAAAAGATGATTTGGCTATTGTGCAAAATGTACGAGGAGTTCTGGGAAACAGGTTTTTTTTTAAAGAAAACAAGATTGTTACGCGTAGCCAAATGTCACCCACCGCAGCAAAAAAAGTTGAAGTACAAAAATCCCATAACTCCTGTAAAATTTGTAGAATCAAAATTGTGGTGGAATATGATCAACTATATATTGTGACTAGCAAGTAACAATCCTGCAAAATTTTAACAAAATCCATACATCGGTCTCTGAAGAGTTGCGTACAGTGCTCGTATAGTGTAGCATGTACAAATTCAACAAAGTCCCATAACTCCTGTAAATTTTGTCAAATCAAAATGGTGGTGCAATATATGATAAACTACATATGGTGAATAACAATCCTGCAAAATTTGAACAAAATCCAAACGGATTAAAGAAAAATTACATAAATATTTTCAAAATGTAATAAATATATGTTTTAAACCTTTCCATTTAAATCTTAATGTGGAGTTATTATGTTTTTCAACAATAAACAAATGAAATTGAATTTCTGTCTGATAGACAGTATATCAACGCTATCACCACCCATATTCACATGACCTACAATGAACTCGTTCTGATATTTTCACTGCAATTAAGTCAACTCACGGATAAAAGCATGTTTTGACCGATTCTGCACAAAAGAGAAAAAAAATTGGTATGTACAAGCCACTCACAAATCGAGGATAAATATTGGATGCGAAATTGACCATTACAATGGCATTTCACAATAAATTAAATGACTAGAATTTTTAAAACTCATTATAGACATTGTCACACTGCATGGCTGAAATGTACGCTCCTCTTTCCTTTCACCTGTGGCTCTCTTCTCTACGATTTCTTCGTTTCTCATAAATATGCATGACAAGAATGACGCAATCCGTTATCAATAGAAGTAAAACATTAGGTCATGTCTGACATGTTTCATATCAATTGTTAAGCCATTCTTGGCACACTAATTCTGACTACGGATTACTCCATTTACCTGAAGTATACAGAGCTTACGGCGGGTGTGACTGGTCAACAGGGGATGCTTACTCCTCTTATGCACCTGAACTCACCTCTGGTATATTCAGGGGTCAGTGTTTGCCCGACTCTATTTTGTATTCCTACAGGAATTATGAGATTGATCACTGTTCGTTATCTTCACCTTTCATCTGTCCCATTGCACATGCTATGTAGGCAATCTTCAGAAATAAACACGACACATAATTAATGAGCCAGACACACAACAGGGAATTAATTTGTAATTTTGAATTAGCATACTCAGTGTGTACGTAAACATTCTGAGAAGGACTTCTTCTGATTTTCTAGTTATAATCTTTAATTTTGCCACCTTTTTGACACATTTTTTTAACCAAAATCATAGATCCTATGCCTTTAAGGAAATTCCTTCTCTGGGACAAGATTTGCTGTCTAGGATTCAGCAATCTTGTCCCAGACCGTGAATCTTGTTCAATCCGTGAAATTTTCCAATCCTACACCAGTTTTAATGCAATATTGTTAAATATGTGTCCTTCCTACCGTAAACTTTGGCTAGTGGATTAACCCTTGATCCTGCATTTCTTGATTAAATTCATAATCATGTAATACATCCTATATGTCACATAGTAAATTTGGTTTTGATTACTATAATTAAAACAAGAGGCCCATGGGCGCATCACTCACCTGAGCAGCAGTTTCTAGCAATAAATAAGCTTGAGCAAAACTATCATAATACAAGCTTTCAGAAAAAACTTTTCAAAGTTAACGACTAAAAATTCGTTCATTATCAAACTTAATTATCAAACTTGACTAAAGACTTATTAAATATCATATGCCCTTGTAGATGGGCATGGCATTTCATATTAACAAATTTCATC
This sequence comes from Ostrea edulis, assembly GCF_947568905.1. Lineage (NCBI taxonomy): Eukaryota > Metazoa > Mollusca > Bivalvia > Ostreida > Ostreidae > Ostrea > Ostrea edulis. The sequence goes on along the minus strand of NC_079169.1, from coordinate 64,583,522 downwards.
TAAGAATGCTTTGTGCCCTTTAGTTTGGTTCTCTTCACATGTAAAACTTTGAACCCCTATTGTGGTCCCACCCTAACCCCAGGGGTCATGATTTTTACAAACATAAATCTCCACTTTGTCAGTAAGCTTTCATGTAAATTTCAGCTTTTCTGGCCCAGTGCTTCTTGAGAAGATTCTTAAATGACCCCACCCTATTTTTGTGATTATCTCCCCTTGGAAGGGACCATGGCCCTTTATTTAAACAAGGATGATTTGTATCAAGTTCCGATTCAAATTGGCCCAGTGGATCTGGAAGAGAAGATTTTCATATTTATCAACATGTAAAACTTTGATCCCCTAATGTGGCTCCATTCTCCCCTCGGGGGCCATGATCTGAACAAATTTGAATCTACTCTACATCATGAAGCTTTCAGGTAAATCTCCACTCATCTGGCCCAGTGGTTCTTGAGAAGAAGATTTTTAAAGATTTTCTTTATACATGTATATTCCAGGGTTCCAAATTATCGCTTGCCCACTTGCATTGGCGACTAAACTTTGCTTGTGGGCACCCCAAATTTCCGTTCTCGTCACCCACTTGGTGACCGTAATTGTCCGATCAACATTTTTCTTTCCGACCAATCTGAGTCCTATTATAATTGAAGTTCAATTTCCGGTTGAGGTTTTGTCACTTGGCGAGACATTCCTGGGGTATCAAACATTCCAAAATGTATTTAAACCAGAAGTTGAACAACTCAAGGGTTACTTCAAACGAAAAGAAAGCATCTGCTTTTAACCAAAGTGGAAAGAAGGGGAAAATATGGCTCGATGACGGCGAAAAGGGGATGACGTGCTGTGTGTACAAAACATGACACGAAAGGTCCAATCATTGTGACAGCTTGCCCAAGTTATAAACTTGACAGCATCGTAAAGCTGAGAAATTTTTAAATAGCATAAAAAGTCTGAAGAAACATGTGTTAAAGTCAGGCGTCGCAAAGATCATAAAGTCCATGAACTCTGATATTTTTGCTAGGTTGACGAAATGAGAGTGGAAATGAGAGAGGTGTTTTAAAGAATTACAGAGAAGGAAACAGAATTTAAATATTGATATTTTAATTTTTTAAATAAATTGCAATGTGACCTGATGTTTCTTTTTTCTTGTAAAAAAAACCCATGTTATTCAATTTCATATGTGTGGGCTACTAAAATTTCATGTGGGCTAACAGGATTTCTTATTCAGGGGCCCACTTGGCCCCTAAGGTATTCAGTTGAAGTTGGAACCCTGGTATTCGCATGTCTGATTCTGATCCCCTGTTGTGGTCCCACCATACCCCCAGGGATCTCCACTATGTCAGAAAGCTTCTTCATTCAAACAAACTTGAATCCCCTTCATCCAAGAATGCTTTGTGCCAAGTTTGGTTGAAATTGGTTCTGTGGTTCTGGAGAAAATGAAAATGTGAGAGTTTATGACAACGACAACAGCGACGGACAATGGAAAGTTTAGATCAGAAAAGCTAAAAAAAACAATCAAGAAAATTCGGAACTCTGTCATCGTGCAACATTCTGTATACCTATTTTTGATGTAGTTCAAAAAGCATAAAATCCAAGTCACCATTTTTGCAAAATACATTGGGAACATAATCGTGCATAAGCAGCAAAAAATAACACACCGATGTAACATTCATATCTGTATTTTGATTACTGTTCATAATGCTACTAATACTACTTACTTACTATCAAATGCTCGAAGGCCAATTTCTAATACCCACGATTTCAGTCTGATCGCAGGAATGCGGTAAATTGAGTATTGCTTCCTGATAAGACTTTGCTCGCTGACTTCAGAAAAAATCCTCGTGTGATTGATATATCATTGCATACATACATTATCCATTGATAAGTTCCTTTTGCGATGAATGAGCTTGAAATTTTAACTTAATGAAGTGATTATTTATACAATTAGCGGCCGAATTTCGTGGACTGCCTGTATTCAGAAGTCCTTTTTGAACACGATCCTGATCCCAATGAATATAAAATGTAACAATATAAAAATTGATTTCTTTCACACCTGTCGATCAAACGTTAAGAAATTCGAATTTAATCTGTAGTTTAATTTTGCCACTCTGAAACTACACTGCAAGTTTCAAATGAATCCAGAAAAAAGTCTGGAAATTTAAACCAATGGGACAGACTGACTGGCAGACAGAAGGATCAGAAAAAGCCTGGAAAACCAGTGGGACAGGCTGACTGGTAGTCAGAGGGATGGAAAGAGAAACAGAAAATAAACCTATAGTTCCCTTCAGTTTTACAAACTGGTAGGGGACTAATAAGTAGGGGGGGGGTGCAAGTTCAAGATAATTTAACATACTTTACTATGACCTATTACATTTGTCAGTTAATTATGACGTATACGGTATTCCCATAGTTTGAACAATTTTCTTGCTTTGATTTCGTTTTACTGGAGACAAAAGTCAGTACAGTCATTTTTTTCATATACCAGGTAAGAGAGTAAAGTGATATTTTATTATGTCATTGATTCCCCAGATTTCGTTTTAGTGTTAAATGTTACAACTGTAGGTAAGGAAGAGTAATGAGGCTCCATGACCCACATGGTTCATGACTGAAGAAATGACATGCAAATATGGTGCATATCATCTAATTTGTCTAAATGATGACATGGGTTCATCCTTAATTGTCATTTGTCTCATCTCTCTGGCTAACAGAGAACAGATCTTTGGCAAAAATTGTATTTTCAGATTTATTTGAATGGCTTTTCCATTTATGCTTTAAGGTCACAAGTGACGCTTCTGCCATTTTTCTAAAACTATTATATTTCACCTCCTCAATAAGAAGAGTGTTTGTATGATTTCCAAAACAAGTTTAAATATATTGTATTACTATATTTTGCTTATAGCAGTCGATCTGGTTAGATTACCTAACTAGTGATGCAAGGGTCCTGGGTTCAATCTCTGATTGCTCTAAAGATTTTGCTCTCCTTATTTGCTAAATTCACTTTGTAATGTCCATATAACACAACCCTCTATAAAACATAAGAGTTGATTTTACATTTTTACTTGCCACAACCTGGAACTATCAAAATATGCTAACTTTAAAGCAGAACTGGTAATAAATCACAACGAAAGTTTTTTTTTTCTTCTTTTTTTTTTTGTTAGAACAAGACAGGATGCAAGTGAATTATATGTAAAATGTCAAGAAGAATTATATATCACTGAGGAACATTGCATATATAACCTTAAATCAAAATCTATCAGTCATATCATGACCAATAAAGCTGAATAAGATCTGTTGTTTCAAACATTTTGCCCACTTAATAAAAACCAGTTAACCTATCCATGATTATATTTATAAGGATGACCAACATGCCTTATACAACTGTTTTAACCAGATCTACCAGTTTTGATCGGTGTTTACACATCCCTACACTTGGCCATCCAAGAGATAGTCGCGTGACCATTTCAGACACGGACATGGATACTAAAGTAAGAACATCGATGTTTTGGAGACTGTACAAAATGTGTTAAATAGTTTGATGCTTAATCTGTCGACTAACTTGGAGGACCAATTATTTTCTCTCCCTCAACTCCATGCTTATTCGATGTACTGCACATGCAGGGGAGTTTCCAGCCTCATCAACAAACATATTTATGGTGGTACTTCACTATCATTCAAATGCAAATGTCTTCAGGCATATAATTTAGGAAAAGCCGATCACTTTTGTGAGCTAATTCAACTGCACTAAAATGAATTCTTCATGCATTGAAAGGAAAATAATAGGTCATACAGCTTTAATTTAAGCAAAATATTCTAACAATGTTTATAGAGTTGCTCATCTTTTGAATCAAGGAACCTCAATACACAACACATTGAGGAGTTCTAATAAGTGTCCTATTTCATTATATGCTAATCAAGAAGTACTTTACTTAAAGATTGACTAAATATCAAGGCAATAAAAGCTAACTGTTTTTTTCCTTGTCAAACTGAAAAATAATGGGGAACATGAGACCAAAAGAAAGATGGAACATATCATTTGTGTGTTTTATTGTGCTTCAAGTAATCTGCCCTTAGATAGTATTATAAAATGATTTTTAAAGTTTATGTTAAACAAGTTATTTACAATTTTGATGGCTTCTTTTAGTGCAATACAACAGCAGTATATAAAGTTTGCTGCTTTAATCATACAATTTTCTGGTTTATTGAAACATTACACACTTGTTTCGACTTTGTAATGAGGTCGTTTAGGAATTTTATATTGGTGTACCCCATGATGAATATACTACGGATAGGGTACATTATTCTGGTTGTCCAAAAAAGTTTTCCTTATAGTGTATAGAGGGTCTTTTGCTGTTGCTTCACTGTCCTTGACTCTAACAACATCAAAAGGTTGTGTTACCTATCACATTCAAGCCATGCACGATATTAGTTATATATGTCTATTCGAGTATATGTCTATAATTAAATAGCATATTATAAATTGATACAGGTAATTGAAGTCTGCACTCTAAGTTCAGGAAGTGCAGTAACAACTGTTGTTTCCTGTTATACCTATCAGATAAGACAACAGATGCTGACGGTGTGATCTGGACCGATATCCCCCTCCGACAACCCACAGAGCTTCAGTGTCAAGTTCGGGAAATTTCAGTCTCCCGCACCCCTCTAAAACAGTCGGAAATACAAATTAATGAGTAGGAATAAAATAAGAACTGTCAAAACTTCCATTGGCTTTCTTTTTAGCTTGCAGTGCTTTGTTAATGATAAAAAATAAATTGGGACATCTATATGCATGCAAGCTCATTAATAGTTGGTTTCATAAGTTAGACAGATGTTAAGATGGGTTTCTGAATTAACTGTAATGTCTAACAATCCTACACAGGAGATACAAGATTTCCTCTTATCAAAATATGAAGAGGAAAAATCAAACGGAATTCTTATGTAGAAGACTATATATTTCTTATCACAGCACATAATAAGTTGTAATCAAATCACTAGGATGAACAGGTGAATTTTTGTGAATGCAATGCTGCCATTATAGAGATAAGGAAAATCAACAATTATCAACAAAACTACATAAATAAAACTATACAAACAGATGTTGAGGAGTGTCCAAGATAGATAAGTCATAAATTCGTAACAAATGAAAATAATAGGGTGAAAATCTCCGATTCTCTCTGTATCAAGGGTTTTGAAAGTATTCTGTTCTATAGTCTCTGATTGTGGATACACTCCACCCTCAAATTGTCGGATCATCACGAATAGCCTTTGGCATGATTTTCTTCTTTTCTGTGAAAAAGTTGTTCCTTTTATCAAAATGTACTTTTAAGTGTGCTTTTTCCAAACACTGTGCATTTTCAATTATCTTTTCAATTAAAAAATAAGATGCGTTTATGAAACACTGATGCCCTCGTATGGCTAAACTCCAAGGTCAAGGTGTCAAAAATTTTGGTACGAAAAAAGGGTCCAGTTACAAGGAACACACATGTGAGATATTAAAGCCATATAGCACTAACTGTTCAAAAGTAATATGGCCAAGGTTAAAGGTTTTCAAATGTAGGTCAAACTCTAAGGTAGTGAGGTAAAAAATTTTGGTACTAAAAGAAAGGTCATTGCAACGCACGTGAAGTATAAAAGCCCATCACCATCCATTCAAAAGCTATGGCAAAGGTTAAAGTTTTTGCAGACAAACAGACAAACCAAAAAAATATATGACCCTGATAAAAACGAATCGTACTCTACATGGTGTCCACTTTATGATCTTAACCTACGTGTGCGACCTTTAGACTCGAAGCTTTATCATCTTAGACTTAACCTACGTGTGTGACCTTTAGACTCAGAGATTTCTCTTGACATCAAGTATGAAACCAAAAAGTAGTGGTACTCTTTATATGGTGTCCGTAACATTGTTAGACTGGCTGTGACCTTGACCTATGACTAAGTTTTCTAAAAATGATTTCCTCATTCGATATGTGTTGTTATTTTCATACATGTGAAATTTGAACTAGTACAATATAACCCCAAAATCACAAAATTTGCAGTTAACTAAAGAAACCCCCTGTTGTGTGGTATTTGAAAATTAGACTTCATAGTGACATTTCTATAGTCCGTTATTTTGGCCTATAAGAGCTCAATATTTAACTGGTATATAACGGATAATCAATTACGAATGTTTGACTTCAATGAGCCAACGCACGGGACATCTGAAGTGTTAAGAATGCTCAAAAAGTGAACAATAATTTTAAAGATTTGGTGTACTAAATCAAGTTGTTGTTCTGTTTGTTTGAATGGTAGAAATGGATCATAAACTCACGACAGCTGACACTTAGAATAAAGCACTGCATTATTAAAATTATAAATAATTCCTTTTTAATGGCCAAATATTCAATGTGGTGTTAATTGTCGGTATCACCTGTTTTTTTAAAGGATTTGACAGTTGTAGGTATTTCATTGGCCTCAAGTGTGAAAATTAAACCGAATATGTAAAGGACTTTTAAATGATTTCAATTCATTAGTTGCACAAAATAAGTTAATGATGAAATTGATGACATAATTCAAATTGAATTATAAGGACAAAGCTGTCTTGCTGAAAGCGAATCTATCAGGCTCCAGACTGGGCCCTTTGTGGTACATCCTTGTGAAATACAAAAAGGCCCAGTGCCCCGAGATTGATGATCATATAAAACAGACTGTTCCAGGACCTTGTTTGTTGAACAAAAGGCAATATGAAAATAGAAATACATTTTATTTTAATAGTTTTTCCTTTGTTCCCATTTTAAGGCTTGTGCTTTAGTTCCAGCCCTAAAGTGCTACTGTATTGTCAATGCATTGAACCCATCATACAGATGCGAGCGAAATAATGTTTGATATATATTTTGATCAAAATGCGTCTAAAGACCATGGAACAAAGCCCAAATATTTAATAGAAACCAGATGACAGTCATAAAGATGACGTTATGTAAGTCCGTCAATACACAGAGACAATGCTGTGAGCATTACTTCATGATTGATGATATTTTACATTCAGGCCCTATCATACAGAATTTTATAATGTCGATATTTATGCCTCCTAATACATTTATCACTGCTTTTCAGAATTTTTAATTACCAGATATTTCATGTCCTGTATTGAAGTTCCAAAGGAAGTGCTTTCATAGACTTTTAACAAAGCTAATTTATTTTACTAATTTTCAGCACCTATTAAATGTCTAAAAAACGCCATGTTTTACCCTGCCATGGCAATATAATGTGTTTTTCATAACAGTACAACACAAAAACTATGGCAATTTAACTTGGACACATTCTCTTTTATTCTACCCTACCAAATAAAGACAATTATGTTACATTATTAAAGTCAATTTTCATTTACAAGGTAAAACTATACCTTTCTACGGTTATTTAATTCTTTTATCTATTTGAAATTTAGTTGTGTCAAAATATGTGTCTATCTGGTAAACTGAGAGGAGCAAAAGAGACAAGGGGGTATTATGAAGAAAGAAAAAAAGGTTTGTGTATCTGATGTCTTGATAAAACCGTGTTGATAAGCGATATCTAACTCTGTTGACAAGATTAACATGATCCACATAATCACATCTCTTATTGTGCAATACATTTGCGACACACATTGTCATTCCCAGAGGGAAATAATTGCGTAAGTTTTTTGGCAATTTTCTTCTTTTCAAAATTACTTTGTCCCACTGTAAATTGTCACAACAGATAAAAACTTGATTTCAAATTGCAGAAGAATAGCTGGATCATCTAAGGACTAGTACAGAGTCTGACTGTTGTTCTGTTGTCTTCATTTCCATGAGAAAAACATGAAAAGACCCTTGTTTTGGGTGCAAAACTGTTAAGATAACATACTCTCTTCTCATTAAATCGTAAACATTCTCCAAAGAAAAAGGCATCCTAATTGAATTTATAAAACTGAACACATATTGATTTTAAATGCCTCATTACCAATGTAACTGATATACTCAATAATGAGTTTTTTTCAGTAAAATTAAACTTAAACGTTTATTTATGATTGGGGTCAATATGCTACCACAAAGCAAATTGGATTACAGAGCTAACCATCTGGATCCCATGTAATCTAAATTTTGTGCAATAATTATAAAGTCAGGCTTCAATTATCTCATTTTCAATAATCTGGACACTTCAGTATGACATTATTATAATCAGAATTTATTATTGTCATGCTATCTAATTATTTAATGAATACAAATCAGTGGTGCTCAATTGTACATCAGATAACTAACTGAACAATCAAGTGTTTGGATTAACAAGGTTTGACTGTATTTCAGTATCAAATAAAATACACACAACACAGCACATTGCGTGCTTGAACAATTACGACATAATAAATCAGTGTTGTTTCACTCCTCCTTCCTGCTGTGAATGGGTTCTGATTCAGCAGGACATTCACTTGATATGGACTGCCATCCCATCTAAAGAGGAGGAGTGTAGGACTCTCCCATCCAGAGAGGAGGAGAGGAGTGTAGGACTCTCCCATCCAGAAAGGAGGAGTGTAGGACTCCCATCCAGAGAGGAAGAGTGTAGAACTCTCCCATCCAGAGAGGTGTGTAGGACTCTCCCATCCAGAGAGGAGTGTAGGACTCTCCCATCCAGAAAGGAGGAGTGTAGGACTCTCCCATCCAGAGAGGAGTGTAGAACTCTCCCATCCAGAGAGGAGGAGTGTAGGACTCTCCCATCCAGAGAGGAGGAGTGTAGGACTCTCCCATCCAGAGGGGAGGAGTGTAGGACTCTCCCATCCAGAGGGGAGGAGTGTAGGACTCTCCCATCCAGAGAGGAGTGTAGAACTCTCCCATCCAGAGAGGAGGAGCGTAGGACCCTCCCATCCAGAGAGGAGGAGTGTAGGACTCTCCCATCCAGAGAGGAGTGTAGGACTCTCCCATCCAGAGAGGAGGAGTGTAGGACTCTCCCATCCAGAGAGGAGTGTAGGACTTAATATCTATACAAAAGCATTTATCATAGTTTCTTCCAAATCAAACTGATATTTCCCACAATAACACTGATTGTTTTAACAGATTTATTTTTAATAAGAAAGGCAAATGCTGCAAAAAAGAATAATTTCATATTTACGTTATTTAAAATGCTCCTTTTGTGTGCATAAAAGCACTTGATTAATTCCCTCAATCATTAATATAAAGTCAATTTAAAAAGGTTGAAAACCACTGTGTACTTTCCCAATAGATCTATTTCCTTTTTACGTTCCATTCTTCAGAAACTAATTATACATTCGTCAATGTTAGTTCAGAATTAAAGTAAACATGTCAATATTGACTTGGACTATCCAGTGAAAAGAAGCATCACAAAAAATGAAATTCAGATCACCCATTCTTTACCACACTGTCAAACAATTCACACAAAAACCCTTAAAAATTTGGCTTCAAAACTTAATTATCAAGACGGTAATAAGGGATATTAATGCATAATTTCCCTGTAGTAAAAATACAAATAGATAATGCATTGCATTGTTGCTGCCACCCACTCTAAGATTTCAATTCCACCCTACAAGACGTAGAACTAAATGATCTGGGCATAAAATGGAGAAAATACATAAGTAAATAATGTATCTTTTAAATCTTCAACTTTTTAAGTATCAAAACAACAGAATCAAAATTCATTAAAAACATACAATGAGGACATACAGATTCTGAAAATGTTTTATGAATTTTCAATCCACTGCATCTACCTATCATTTTGATTATCAGCTATATCATTAGTTTAAAATTCATCTACAATGTTGGCGCCATATTAAAGTGTCATTTTATTACACAATGACTGTCAAATGCCTAACAGTCTAAAATCACAATAAAAGTCAACAATGTTCCTCTGAACTCATAAAAGTACAAAATTATGTCTGTACTAACAAGTATCAACACAACTGTCTATTCACTTTGTTCAATTGTAAACTGGACTAGGTATTTGGGAGTAGTGGAGACATTTCAAAGTATTTACTGCCAAATGTGCTTTTTTGTGGTCCTTGTGTAACATTACGCTAGAGATTTAATAATCTACAGTCGTGAGTGATCCGTGGACTTCTTTTTGATACATCTGAGGCGCTGGAGTCAAGGGTAGAAGTGGAAATTAACCGAAATATGGCTCTAAAATTATTAGACACTTAGCACCAATAACAATTACATTTGTCGAACAATGGTGGCACTATGATATTCTGTGTATATAATTTGTTACCTTTAATTGGCCAAGATAACAGTGGTGTTCTGTTACAGGCGCCCTTGGCTACCGTAACTTTGGATGGGCCACTCTACCAACGAAAAGAGGGAATATCAATTATAAAGGCTCCCAAAATCACTTGATCATTTCTTAAGTTCAATTGCTGGTAATACCACATCACAAGACGAGGTTCTTGGGCAATTCTCATATTTTTCCTTGTTTGATAAATCTTAATTATCTGGTTGAAAAATCTAGACTGATGACACCACAGCACTGTTTAATACAAGATAATGATACACCTTCTGAAGTTATGGTTATTTCTAATGTTTTATCTCAAGAGATTTAATTCTTGTATCTAGGCCTGAAAATCAAATTTAGAAAAACTGCAATATTAGTATTGAATTTAAAAAAAAATCATATTGTGAAATAATGAAAAGCAGAAAGTGTTCTAGTTATCATGTAGACGCACTCGTACAATGTGTTATCATGTAAACGCACCCGTACAATGTGTTATCATGTTTTAGTTGCATTCATGTATTTCGTGAATTACACATGCAGTTTAGATGATATTCACCACATGGTAGCGTGGACTTTAAAATTACAAGCATTTAATTATTGTGTATGTACATGATATTCCTTTCAACATTGCTTAAAACTTGGAAGAATATACCGAGTGTCAACATTTAGACTGTACAGAGGACAGTAATGCAACAGCTCATCCCAGTCACCAATGTTTAGAGAGATGTTGTGAAATAGAGAACTCAATCCTTAAAATAGAACAAAGTTTGCAGGACTTTCACAATTTATCCACAAATTTCAATATATTTACATTTCCAATGTTTTTTGCCAATTGAAATGATAGTCATTTCCTCATGAATGTGAACAATGTGCATATGAATCTTGATAAATATATAGTACGACTATTATAATGGCTGGGAATATTCTGACAGAAATGAAAGTAAAATGAAATTTAAAATAAAAAATCACTTTTGAAAATACATGTGGGTATGAACAGCAACACTTCACGCCGGCATGGTTTTCATGAAGCGATAACGCGCGTCATAAAGTATGCTGACGTAAAGCGTCGCAGTTCAGGACCTCATGTATTTTCAAAAATGAAATTTATTTCTTAAATGTATATCACGTCAACTGCAGTTTTGAGTCTTTTTTTTTTTCATCAAGGAGAGATGAAAAAACATATACTGGTCCTCTTTAATTTGGATAGAAAACTGAAATAACAAGGAGCTGTGTTCATACAGTGTATTGTCAGAATACGCATGGAACGAAAAATTCCATCATTTCACTGAATGATGAAGTGCCTTTAGCTGATGAACTCATTATAACAAGATTTCTGCTCAAATACGAAGTTTAATTAAAAGTTATCAAAAGATTCTCTTGTGAAAGAGGTATATATGTGTACAGGAGACAATGGCAGACTCACGACCACGGCTAAGAGAGTACGTATTGTCATGTTCATCCTCCACAAAACATGGACATTCAATACAGGAGAATACCATTATCTTCAGAACAAATTTTAATGTTCTAAACTCAAGGTAGAAGGAAGAAAAGATATTATGAAGTATTATCAAGATCCTTTGTTGTTTTTCAAACATCAAAACCTGGTCTCGATGTGAAAAATGATTGATAACTAGGTTTTGAATACATTAGAGAGATTAAAAAAAATCTCATTTTATAAATCAACAGGAAATTACGCATTTTTGATCATTGTCCTCAACTTAGAATAGTACGAGAACAATCTCAAGGTTCGGTTACGCGGCTCAACGTCCAAAACAGACTTAATACCTAACATCAATTGAGTCTCATGCCAAGATAAGACACTTTGTCCAACAAATCTAAAACCAGCCATTATTCACACATCACACACAAATAAAATTGCTGTTCTTTTGTTCAAATTTTGATGAGTTTGAAGCAGAGATATTATTTTGGCTTCTTTTGATGTTTTGTCCACAATTCACTCCACAATTTTATTTTCCAGTGAAATGAAACACACATTGTTCAGTTATTTCCATTGTAAAATATAAAACGTGGATTTAAAATATCTTAGTTTTATGCCATTTGTTCAGCTAATGGAAATTATGAATAGATTCAATCAAACCATTAAATTCAGCTGTACTGTCTGCATGAAAAAAGACATTACAGTTTGAATTATTTTGCCCCGACATTAAAAATGATAGTGAAGAAAGTTTTAATTTCATGTCCATAGTACACATCTTTGAACAATTAATATGGCATCAACATGATATAATTGCATATTTATTTCTGAATGTTTAACAAAGCTACTGCATTTACCCCCTAGTGTTTCTGAACAAACATAACTTTCAATCTCATCCCCTTCAAAGAATACCCTAAAGTTCATCTGTACTATACACTTTGCTACAGAGATCTTGCAATTGGTGCAAATACTTGCAGGGGCTATAGATCCAGTTATTCTACTCTTAACAGCACTCTCAACTCAAACAGGTAGTGGTTTACCATAACAAAAAACCTAAATCACACATGCTTTACGAAGCACAAATTATAAAATCATTGTTGCAAAACCTCATAATTCTAATCTTTATATCTTTGAATCATGACTAAGCATTTGGACATGGTATTGGCAACAATTTCATGTCACAGAATATATTGCAATATTTAGTATACCGAAATATACCATTGAAATATCTACAAAATAAGCTTAAAAATAGGAAAGTCTACCTTTTTGAAACATTTCAATTTCCATTTTCAATCAAAAGAAAATTATTCTTTTTTTAAAAAACAAGATTTGTTTGTAAAACACTGATGTCCCCATATGGCAGCAAAGTAATTTTGGTACCCAAAGAAAGGTCTTGTCACATTAGTAATACACTAATAATGACCTGTGAAAATATGAAAGCCCTATCACTATCACCATTCAAAAGTTAAGGCCAACGTTAATGTTATTCAAAAAGTATTCAAACTCCAAGGTCAAGGTAAACATTTTGCTACCTAATGAAAGATCTTGTCAAAAGGAATGCACATGTGAAATATGAAAGCCCTATCACCAACCATTCAAAAGTTATGGCCAAGATTAAAGTTTTTCAATAGTAGGTCAAACCCCAAGGTGAAGGCCACATTGTCAAAATTTTGGTACCAAAAAAAAGTTGTTTTTGTAACACTGATGTCCACATATTACAACAATTTTGGTGAATAATTTTCAAAGTAAGTATTTCAAGGTCAACAAATTTGATACCAAGTAGGTCAAAGTTCAAGGCAAAGGTGATCAGGTCAAATATATTCTACCAAAACAAAGGTCTCTTCGTGAGGCATCTATAATATTATGTAAAATATCAAAGCTCTATCCCTATTGGTTCAACAAAATGTAACCCATGTAAGAAGTTTTTGATTGATTGATGTTTTCCGCCACACTCAACAATTTTTCAGTTATATTATGGCACCCAGTTTTTTATTGGGGGAAGAGAGAACCCAGATACAATGTACCTGGGAAGAGACCACCGACCTTCCGCAAGTAAACTGGGAAACTTTCTCATTTACCGGCGCGAGCGGGATTCGAACCCATGCCGAGCAGAGGTTTGAGGCTGTGTGATTTAGAGCGCGATGCTCTAACCACTCCGCCACGGAGGCCCCTAGAAGTTTTTGAATAGTGGGTCACAGTCCAAGGTCAAGGTAAAAAAGTCTTGGCAGCAAAACAAAGGTCTCTTTATGAGACATCTATATGTGAAATATTAAAACCCTATTCCCCTTGGTTCAAAAGATATAGGTCAGGTTAAAATTTTAACAAGAGTACCACAAACGGTACATACGAGGTGAGTCAATAAGTAACCAGCCTATCCCATTTCTAACTGACCGAGACGGTCACGATTTTCACGTCTTGTTTCAATACATGTTTTATACCTGGGCACGAAATTGCACGCGTATTGAGTCATTCTTTAATAAGATATTGAATGTCAAACATGACTAGTGATGCAAAGGCATGCTTTTCATCTAAAGTTGAGTACTGTGCTATAATTCGGTACTTGTATTTAAAAGGTAAAACAGGCAAGGAAATACACGACGAGTTAGCCGATGTTTATGGGTCTTCTGTACCATCTTATGCTCAGGTTAAATTCTGGGTAGGGGAATACAAACGCGGCAGAATGTCTTTAGAAGATGAAGCCAGGTCTGGATGCCCACTGGATGCCACCGACGAAGAAATGTATAAGAAAATTCGGGATCTGGTACACTCTGATAGCGAATTCAGGTGGAAGAAATAGTGTAGGCATTAGGCATTTCACATGGTAGCGTTTCAACAATCTTACATGATCGTTTAGGTAATTGTGCAAGCTAACAGCCCATTGGGTCCCCAAATCCCTTAAAGTAATGAGCATATGGCAACCAGAGCATCAGTATGCAGCGCCTTGTTGAAGCGTTTTACGTCAAAAATGATTTTCTTTTGCGTCTGGTGACTGTAGATGAGACTTGGATCCATTATTATGAGCCAGAGAATAAAGCTCGTACAACATCCTATACATACGATTGTAGGTTAATGTACTTGTTTATACAACATCCTATACATATGATTGTAGGGTGTACTTATTTATACAACATCCTATACATACTATTAAAGGTTGTACTTGTTTATACATGTATAATGTCAACTACAATTTGTTGCTGGTTCTTCCCATTTTTTGTGAACTAAATATCAAATTATTATTCTGGTAAACTATTTATATTCAATTTTAGTGAGAAAATAAACATCTTTATTTCTTTATCTCTCTCTCTCAAATAAAAAGTGCCAAAAGAGTCTGAATAGCAAAAGCTGAAATTGAGGCCAATGCATTTGTTTCCATTTCTGCCACAAGTATTCAAGCATTTTTTACCTAGAATTTCACAATTTCATTCTCTCTCAAACTTCCAACAAAGATACTAAATATACAAATTGTTAGAGTTTCAGAATCCTGTCAACAAACTTACAATTTTATTGGATATGTTCTAAATTCATTTTCTGCAGAAATCAAGGGAGGCAACTCTTCACTCACCAGACATTAACACTTGAATTCTCAGAAATAAATGGATAATCCGATATTGAATATATCCAGTAAAATTGTAATTTTGTTAACATGATTCTGAAAGTCAAACAATTTTCTTGCATTTTAGTCATTTTTGCTATGCCTTCAGTCCATGATGTACCTAATTCCAAAAAAAAAAATTCCTTTCACTGAATATTGAACAGAAATGCTCTATATATATACCCACAAATGATCATCAAATGAAAATGTGGTAGATGTGGATGCATTCCATCACAAATACTATGACTAAAAGCAGGTAAATAAGGAACAACTGTCACTGTATGATAGAGGATAAGTAAACAATGGTGTAATTTCTGTTGATTATGCAAATTACCCCCATTGTATTCAGACTCCTCTATAATACAAACAAACTAGATATTCAGTTCCTTATTAAGCTTTGATTCCTTGTCACTTCAACTTCACCTCAAATTAATTCTTCATCTAGTATAGCACTTATAAGTGATTATCAATATCCTTTTGACAGCCGGAAATTTTGAAGTATGTTCCTCTGAAGAAGGGGGGAGGGATGAAGGGAAGAAAAAAAATATATAACCATTAATTGTTATCAAAACACACTCTGCATCAAGAAAAAGTATGATTAATATTCTACAGAATGAGCATTGGGATCGGTCTCTTAGTGTCTAAAGGTGATTAGTGCATCAGTCACTCCAACAAGAAGTATGCGCGAAAGACTGTTTTTTGCTTCCAGGGTGTAATTTTATTCACCTTTGTCATGGTCGATTGAGTTTCCTCTTTCTTTTGATGTCTACACTGTATGTGTGCCTATTAATTAAGAGGAACGTATACCAGCCCAATTTTAAAGGGTATGGAAATCTGGAAAATGTTTCCATGAAACTCCTATGCTTGTCACGTATTTGAAAATCTATAAATTTATACAGAATTAAAAGACAGAATTTTGAAATTTTAAGAACTGAAAGAAAACAACTTCTCCAAATATATATGTTATGATATCCTCCCATGGGGCCTAGTGCAGGGGAT
The DNA here is from genome assembly GCF_947568905.1 of Ostrea edulis. Classification (NCBI taxonomy): domain Eukaryota; kingdom Metazoa; phylum Mollusca; class Bivalvia; order Ostreida; family Ostreidae; genus Ostrea; species Ostrea edulis. Next base: position 64,567,299 of record NC_079169.1, on the reverse strand, counting down.
CGCAATCTCCATTTTTGGCATTACGTATTTTTACATTAAGCCTATCACAGGAGGATATCAAAAGTTGTAGACAAACAATAGTCCCCACTCTAAAAAGCGTTCAGTTTTGGAAGCCCATTTTTAAATTGTCATATTCTGATTTGACATTTATTCTATAGCAATGTATCGTGGGAAAAACTGTATCACAACTTTATGAAATATATTGTAATACATCAAATGTATCGTGATTTGATACTGAATGGTTTCCACCATCAATTCATTTATCAATCATAAGGAAATATACAGATTCTTAAAGTCCTTATACTTTCAGTGTATCGAATCTCTTAAAAATTTCAGCATTTTCAAGTCAATGTGCGATGTCAAGTCTGAATCTAAAACAACATAATGTGTTTCTCGTACTTCCAGAAGCATCATAAAACATCTATATTCCACTGAATGCATTCATGCATGTATTATATCAACCACCTCTTGCATATAGGTAGTGTGATACACATTTATTTTTAAAGTTAAACTACTAGCTATTTAATATATCAGAGGAATAATCTTTTCCATTAATCAGTGTTGAACTTGTGTATCTTTTAAATAGACTTAAGTTTTGTTGTAATTCACATTTGGAAGTAAACTTAAAAACAATATGCCCCATACTATTTCAACCTTGATTTTTGTTTACCTCGAGTTCAAATTATATACATGTGCATATTCTCACAAGATTTTTACTGTTAATGTATGTTTATTTGTTGATGCAGGTCATGGCATTTATAGGCATATCACCTGAAGAACCTGTCCCCATTACCATGATTACTGAGCTATTTATGACTTTGAAATTGAACAGACTTAAAAGTGTTGGTGGTGGCCATAACTTTGGAAAATATGTTATAGACATTTGCACAGGTGAAAGATCAAGGTCATATATTTAATCAAGGTTAAGGATTTATTGCATTAAGTTTAAGACATGTTTGAATCTGTAATGTTTTATTTATCATGGTCACTGCATATTGCTCAGGCTCATCTTTCACAATGAAGGGGGAGGTGTGTTCAGTTCATCCTAGTTTATCGTATGGTTCTTTGATATTGCAAGGAAAAAAGTCTTTAGACCATTTGATGGGAAACACAGTATATAGTAATTTTTCAATGTTCCGGGTCCTTAAATTTGCAAAAGACTACTAAAGTAAACTGTACTTAGTACCAGGAAGAATTGGACTTTTCATTGTACTATCTTGGTTGTTATTTGACATATTTACACAGTGTAATATACTGATGTAAATACTCAATGTACCAGTTGTAAGGTCACTTCAAGGACACAGAGTTTGATGTGTTAATTCAGCATTGTTTAATGACACGTACCCACATGTTAATCTTTTGTCATCTGGTACTCGTATTGTATTTAGTACAATTTGCTTAGCGGAGATTGATAACTGTTTATTTACTTAATAGTATCATGACTATCTGTGACTTGATCAACAACTATTATGAATTAAACTGTTATGCAATTATTTACATTCTGATTACTGTGGTTTACCTGCTGTGTAACATACAAAAGTTTGATTTCAGAAAATAGTATTGTGTTACTGTGAGGTCAAAAGTCATGGGTCGATGTCATGGTGGTGCACAAGATTGGGGCTGCGTTCAAGATATTAGCGGCTAGCCTAGCTGCTAGGCTAGATATCTAGGAATATTGAACGCACTGTATGAATTAATGCTTGTTATCCCTACGTAGGGCTAGTCTAGAACATCGTTCAAGATCGTAGCGCTACCGAGCCCTACGTAGCCGCTACGATCTTGAACGCGGCCCTAGACATAATTTGATGCCTGTGGTGATGCATCCACATGCAAACACTAAGCCATATATATAGTCAGGGGTCTGAGAAAAAAAAATCAAGAGGCCCAAAGGCCTAAATATTGGTCACCTGAGTATTAATTACTTTGAAATGTCACTAGCCACAAGAGTTAAATCATGGCATATGAGAAAGACTTTACATAATATATGTTATCTTAACACTACACTGTATATGACTATTTCAGACCCACCTACATCCTTTTCTGCTTTTCCTGAATATGCATCTAATGTTTATACACTATCAGCAAAATTAAGGAAGAAGTCTTTCAAATGATGTTTTGGCCCTACCCTGGAACCAAAATCCCTACCCCTGGGATCATGAAATTTACAACTTTGGTAAAGGGTTACCTACCTGTTTCTTCTAAATATTCATTTAGCTTCAATTTGGTATCAATAGACAGTCTTTCGCATGTTTCAGAAACTGCAATGTTTCATGTCGGCCTATTTTTCATGAAGTACATTAATGCGCATCATAAAATATGCTTGCATAAAGTGTTCATACCCTCATGTATTTTGAAAAATGAAAATTATTTCCTATATTTACATTCTACTTTCATTTCCGGCGGAATTCCCAGTCTTATCAAAATTGACGTACTATTTTTCTCAAGTTTTCTGTATTCACAAACAAATTTTTGAAATGAAGCATGCTCATGAGGAAACATCTATCATTACAATTGGTAAAGATATCGAAGACAAAATCAATGGAAATTAAAACATTTCTGCTTTAACTAGTCACAAAAAGTCTGAAAATATTATATATGTACGACTAAAGGTAATCCCAATAATGTAATGATACATTTACCGACTAAAGGTAATCCCAATAATGTAATAATGATACATTTACTGACTAAAGATAATCCCGATAAATGTAATAATGATACATTTACCGACTAAAGGTAATCCTGATAAATGTAATAATGATACATTTACCGACTAAAGGTAATCCTGATAAATGTAATGATACATTTACCGACTAAAGGTAATCCCAATAATGTAATAATGATACATTTACCGACTAAAGGTAATCCCGATAAATGTAATAATGATACATTTACCGACTAAAGGTAATCCCAATAATGTAATAATGATACATTTACCGACTAAAGGTAATCCCGATAAATGTAATAATGATACATTTACCGACTAAAGGTAATCCCAATAATGTAATAATGATACATTTACCGACTAAAGGTAATTCCGATAAATGTAATAATGATACATTTACCGACTAAAGGTAATCCCAATAATGATACATTTACCGACTAAAGGTAATTCCGATAAATGTAATAATGATACATTTACCGACTAAAGGTAATCCCAATAATGTAATAATGATACATTTACCGACTAAAGGTAATCCCAATAATGTAATAATGATACCAACTACAAATTTGTAATCTTATACATGTGGCTGAACTGAACTAGGAAATCTGTAAATGCTTAACCGCATAAAAAAGTATTTCTAAAATATTCCTAGTAACTTCAATGGCTTGAAGTTTTTACCTTACAGAAGTGCTGAAGCTAACATGTATCAAAACTGTGACAAACAGCCACCCTGGAAAGAGTTGATCTTGTTCAACCAAAGAGAAGCTATCCAGGTCATCTTAAAATAAAAGTAACAAAACTTGGACAAAACAATTTGAGGATGTTAGTAGTCTTGGGATGTGATAAAATGACATCAGACACAGAGACAGACAAACAAATATGGTCTAGAGAAGCTCAACCTGGCATATATGTCAAAATGTGAAAAGTTTCCAATCCAAATACAGTTGAATGATTGATTCTATATTGTTCAACGTCCCACTCGAAAATTTTTATTTCAGAAGGAGATGTCATCATAGCCAGTGATGGGCTGCAAAGTTTACGCCTATGCTCAGTGCCTACGACCTTTGAGCAGGGAGGGATCTTTATCATGCCACACCTGCTGTGACACGGGGCTTCAGTTTTTGCAGTCTCATCTGAAGGGCCGCCCCATCTAGTCGTCTCTTACAACAAGCAAGGGAGTTACTGAAGACCTATTCTAACCCAGATCCCCATGGGACTCCAAACACAGAGTGAGACACATTATCAATAGAGCTACATGCTCATTACTGTGAATTTACAGTAAGTGTGAACGACTCAGCTTCTCAAGTTCATTCGAGGTCTCGGATAGTTGGTTTCAAAACAAATCTGTCAATGATGACGCATCAAGGAAAGAACAATCACTGCGATGGACCAATATTTAAAGGGGCGGGAATAAAAATAATTTTAGATAGGCACACGTGTCTTTACACTAGCGTGTAATTACATAATCTTTTAGCACGATGGAAGAGACTGCGAAAAGGGAAAACCAATACCAACTAAAACAATGACGTTGATTTTAAAATTACATGCCGAGGGTTTATTTTATGGTAAAATCAGTAAGAAATTAGGCGTCACAAAGGCCACGTTATAAAATTGTCAATCATGGGAACTCTTGCACCGAAAATGTCGCCAATGAAGCTCACACCAGATGTACTTTTGTTTATCGAGTATGAAATGAAAAAGAAATCAAGTGTACATGTATATTAATAGAGAAATCAGACAAAATTTATTAAGAAGAAATATTTGGACCCCTGACAATGTACCATAGGTGTCTTTAATTTGTAGAGCTGCGAGAAAGTTTTAGGGAAATGACTTTCAAGAAACTGCAAAGAAAATCCAAGAGAAGCATATTTCGTCTGAACACAGGGACTCGTCACGAAATATTTGTCTTTTTAAAATTTGACATCGTCTATTCTATATTTACAAATAAATGTAAATATAGAATAGAGAGGGTCAATTCGTGACGAGCCCCTGTGGTCTGAACACGAACAAAGTGTTGAAAACTTCTTTGCTACTGATTTTATTGCAATTTAGGCCGAGTCAGTTATATATATAAATATAGAGAGAGAGAGAGAGAGAGAGAGAGAGAGAGAGAGAGAGAGAGAGAGAGAGAGAAAAAACTCTAAACACTTTGAATATTTCGACCGTGTTACCGGTCTTCATCAGTCGTGTTTTCGTGAAGAAGACAAGTAACACGGTCGAAATATTTCAACAAAGTGTTCAGAGTTTTCTCTGTATTTTACCTCCAAAAAAGAGACTTTATATATATATATATATATATATATATATTGACGAAGCGAGTGTCGCGTTCGTACAACGGGTAATCGCAATCATGGACATACCATAGGAGCTTGAAATTTTATCAATAAAGTTAATAAAATGTACTTGATTGACCAAGCCATAGCTCATGGCTTGGTCAATCAAGTACATTTTATTAACTTTATTGATAAAATTTCAAACTCCTATGGACATACAGTTAGGGGTGGACCAGTGATATAGGTTCAAAGGTACGCCAGTATCGCAACATTAACAATAAACCTTTGCTGTGGTTTATTATGACGTTATAGAAGGCACGTCTAATGCTAACGAAATGCTGAATTTCTTTAATAATGTGTTACATGTACAGGAGAGGGATGGTTTGGGGAATTTAGTTTTTGCTAGAATTCGCAGAACTTGCCGTTGTTCATTCAATTAACAGTATCTAGCAATGGTTACTTCCGAATTTCTTACGAAAATGTGGGTATATATAACAGTAAAAGACATCAAAGCATCCAATTGCCATGTGTTGAAAATAAATGTTTTCTCGAAGCAGAATATTTATTGATCTTATTACTTAATCTGACAAATTATTTTAGGGGCGAGATCAAATGTTCAATGTTAGAGAAAACTGAGTTCACATAGTTCTAACCAAGACCCCCCCCCCCCCCCCCCCCATACAAAACTAAATATGAAGTATGTTGAAACTAATCGATTAACAAGTAAAACAAATGAAAGTGTACATTGAAACTATTAAACGTTTATTAAAATGTATTATTATGTGGTTTTAAAGTCAGTTGTCTTTTTTTTCCCCCTCTTCCCCCTAACTATTTGAATTTAGAAATTTTTCCGACATCGATCTTTTCCAATGCTTTGCAAGATTTCGAAAATATCCTCTGAGAGATTTATTTTAAAATAACGATATGGAAACTGCGAATGTGAAAGAGACAACAAAACAAAAGCATTGTTCTTAAACGGACAAAATCACCTATAGAAACATGTACTGAAATTTCTGATCACTTAAAACTGACAAGTATGTACAGGAATTTAAGGGAGTAACCTTTCAATTTTTATTGGGATATAGAGGCAACTGCGGATCCTGCCTTTTCCCTCAGCATTTTCGATCCCGTCATTTTTTTTTTCTTTTCAATATTCAGCACTATTTGAATTCTGGGATATTGCTATCCTGCCTTTTCTTTACATATCGGAGCTCGCCTTTTTCACCCTGTATTCCCCCTCCCATACCTATTGATACTGCGATGGATTATAAGTATAACACGGTTATTCCTGTTTAAAAGATAAAATTTATAAGGTACCTGATAAAAGTTGTATCTTTTAAAGTTTACGAGATATCTTGTATCTTTTATAAGACATCTTATATTTTTTTCTTTATAAGATATCCCATCACTTTTATACATGTAGATATCTAGTATATATAAGATAAACTTTACAAGACATTTTATTAACGTAATCTCCGTTGTCAAATCAAAACCGATATTGAATCTCACGCTACGTACGGTGCAACTTACACTGAAATCAAATAGTGAAACTTACACTTGTAAGGTACGAGATAATATAATGCCAAATACTTGGGACCGCCTACCTATAATTTAACCGACCTATCAAAAGCGCTCTTTAAAATCACTCGGGGACTTTCCAATGAACTATCTGGAGCACGTCATGTACATGTACTTGCCGATATGTCTCGTTCACAATTACTGTAAATCCACAGTAATCTATTCAAGAACCTCTTCCTCCATCAACTAGTCACACATACTCTGTTTATAATAATTTTCTCTTTGCAAGATTTTGATCAATGAGTTTAAAATGCATGAAGAGTATTATAGGTGCCAATATATTTACCTATTTATTTTGTACAGATGTGATTGTAGCTAATTATTTTTCCTCTCAGTCCTTCTCATTCCTCAATTTATGCATGCATGTGGATTCTTCCCTAGAATATTCTTTACTTCAACAAACTCTAGTGGTGCTAAACAATAAACAAAGAAAGCATGAGGTTACATTTTCATATTTTCTTCTGCTATACCAAATAAGTGGTATTTTTAGCGAGACACAAAAAATTTAGTGATTTGCCCATAAATTATGGGTATATACATGTATATTTAGTGAGTGCTAATTCTAGCGACATTTTAATTCCAAGGAAGATCGCTATTACCTCCAATATGGAGTAAATTGTTAGCGATATCCAATTTTAATTACCTCATCGCTCTTGCTAATAATGCCAAAATCAAATCCTCGCTAAAAATTCTGCTTATACAGTTTATCAAAATACCATGCGAGACAAACCGAAAAAGCTTTCATTGAACAATTCATAAGGAAAATAGGAGAACTGCATATTAGTGGTTGATAACTTATCAAAAATAAATAAAATAATAAGGAGATGGAGGATAACCTTGTATAATGCCTCCAAAACATTGTCTACATGATGAACAATGATCTTTGTCTTCTGATAACGATAAGATTAAGCTACAATTATACTTCCTTCACTAGAAATCTATAATTTTCCCATTATCTGTAACAGATAAAATTGGAAGGTTGTAATATATTACATAGATTATTAATCAGAGGTCAGTCTTCACCTGAGCTGTTTTTCCATATGAATTCCATATATCATTAAACCCACACTGGCCACAGGCATCTGAACAGTGGACCATATACCCCTGGTCCTAGTCCCAAGATCTATAAAATGGAAAAACTTTAACTTATACAACTTGAAATTACATACTCCAAGTAAAAATTTGGACACCTTTTCTATGTGAAACTTTGAATCTTTACTGTGGCCCCAGACATGCCAATTCAAACAATCTTAATCTAATATAGTAACACTCCTTTTAGATATATTATGTCAAATCTGGCTCAATATTTCAGTCTACAGATTTTTAACGATCAACCCATCCATTGTACCTATTTTCTTTTTCTCTCAATTATCTTTCCTCGAGAGGTAGGGTGATAAGTTTGAATAGGTTCATTAGTACTCATTGAGAAATACAATAAACATATCTACATGTATATACATGCACAGACAACTAAAACTTTAATCAAAAATGCTAACTCAACCTTTGCCTGTGAGAGAGAGAACTGATTGAGGCGGCTCATGGATCCAGGTTAGAATAGGTTCTCAGTACCCCTTGCTCGTCGTAGAAGGCGACTAAATGGGGCAGTCCTTCGGATGAGACCACAAAAACCAAGGTCCCGTGTCACAGCAGATGTGGCACGATAAAGATCCCTCCCTGCTCAAAGGCCATAAGCGCTGAGCATGAGGCCAAAATTTTACAGCCCTTCACTGGCAGTGGTGACGTCTCCATATGAATGAGATATTCTCGAGAGGAACGTTAAACAATATTCAATCAATCAATCACTCAACTTTTGGCTTTGGTTAAGAGAAATATTGT
>NC_079169.1:64531450-64553950 GCF_947568905.1 Ostrea edulis | reverse complement strand
TCATTTCCTCTACTGTATGTCTATGGTTTCCTCTACTGTATATCTATCTACTGTATATCTATCTACTGTATGTCTATCTACTGTATGTCTATCATTTCCTCTACTGTATGTCTATGGTTTCCTCTACTGTATATCTATCTACTGTATGTCTATCTACTGTATGTCTATTTACTGTATGTCTATCTACTGTATATCTATCTACTGTATGTCTATCTACTGTATGTCTATAGTTTCCTCTACTGTATGTCTATCTACTGTATATCTATCATTTCCTCTACTGTATGTCTATCTACTGTATGTCTATCATTTCCTCTACTGTATGTCTATCTACTGTATATCTATCTACTGTATGTCTATCTACTGTATGTCTATCTACTGTATTTCTATCTACTGTGTGTCTATCTACTGTATATCTATCTACTGTATATCTATCTACTGTATGTCTATCTACTGTATGTCTATCTACTGTATGTCTATCTACTGTATATCTATCTACTGTATGTCTATCTACTGTATGTCTATCTACTGTATATCTATCTACTGTATGTCTATCTACTGTATATCTATCTACTGTATGTCTATCTACTGTATGTCTATCTACTGTATGTCTATCATTCCCTCTACTGTATGTCTATCTACTGTATGTCTATCTACTGTATGTCTATCTACTGTATGTCTATCATTCCCTCTACTGTATGTCTATCTACTGTATGTCTATCTACTGTATGTCTATCATTCCCTCTACTGTATGTCTATCTACTGTGTGTCTATCTACTGTATGTCTATCTACTGTATGTCTATCTACTGTATGTCTATGGTTCCCTCTACTGTATGTCTATCATTTCCTCTTCTGTATGTCTATCATTTCCTCTACTGTATGTGTATCATTTCCTCTACTGTATGTCTATGGTTTCCTCTACTGTATATCTATCTACTGTATGTCTATCTACTGTATGTCTATCTACTGTATGTCTATCATTTCCTCTACTGTATATCTATCTACTGTATGTCTATCTACTGTATATCTATCTACTGTATGTCTATTTACTGTATGTCTATCTACTGTATATCTATCTACTGTATGTCTATCTACTGTATGTCTATGGTTTCCTCTACTGTATGTCTATCATTTCCTCTACTGTATGTCTATCTACTGTATATCTATCTACTGTATGTCTATCTACTGTATATCTATCTACTGTATGTCTATCTACTGTATGTCTATCTACTGTATGTCTATCTACTGTATGTCTATGGTTTCCTCTACTGTATGTCTATCATTTCCTCTACTGTATGTCTATCTACTGTATATCTATCTACTGTATGTCTATCTACTGTATCTCTATCTACTGTATATCTATCTACTGTATGTCTATCTACTGTATATCTATCTACTGTATGTCTATCTACTGTATATCTATCTACTGTATATCTATCTACTGTATGTCTATCTACTGTATGTCTATCTACTGTATGTCTATGGTTTCCTCTACTGTATGTCTATCATTTCCTCTACTGTATGTCTATCTACTGTATGTCTATCTACTGTATATCTATCTACTGTATGTCTATCTACTGTATGTCTATCTACTGTATGTCTATCTACTGTATGTCTATCTACTGTATGTCTATGATTTCCTCTACTGTATGTCTATCATTTCCTCTACTGTATGTCTATCTACTCTATGTCTATCTACTGTATATCTATCTACTGTATATATATCTACTGTGTGTCTATCTACTGTGTGTCTATCTACTGTATATCTATCTACTGTATGTCTATCTACTGTATGTCTATCTACTGTATATCTATCTACTGTATGTCTATCTACTGTATGTCTATCATTCCCTCTACTGTATGTCTATCTACTGTATGTCTATCTACTGTATGTCTATCTACTGTATGTCTATCTACTGTATGTCTATCATTCCCTCTACTGTATGTCTATCATTTCCTCTACTGTATGTCTATCATTCCCTCTACTGTATGTCTATCTACTGTATGTCTATCTACTGTATGTCTATCATTCCCTCTACTGTATGTCTATCATTCCCTCTACTGTATGTCTATCATTCCCTCTACTGTATGTCTATCATACTATGATGTCCTTAATATCCACTGAAAATTTCAGTCTGATTAAAATAAAACCTCTCACTTCGCTCGATATACAGAAAATCGCTGTGATTGTCCGTATATTAAATTGAGCTTAGTGAGAAGGTTTGATTTTAATCAGATTGCCGAAAATTTACACATATTTATAAATTAGCAGTTTTTCTAAATTGTTGACTTTAAAAATTTGTTATTTTAACAAGTTTTTATCTATTTTTATTATTCTATTTAACGAAAATGTGTGATTTTCTAATGTTAACCTGTACTTCCGTTTTTTGTATGTCTGACATCTTCAAAAAGGTGGCAACATACACATTTTCTTTGGTTATCAATTAAACTACATCGAGTGGAAATTAATACAGTTTTTCGACTTTCAATCATTAATATTGAAGTCACACGAGGGTGGACCTACCTTCAGTTAATTATTGAAAGCGATGCATGATGATGCTAAAACGCCATTGTTGTCTGAACACTTGAATGTATGTCAAATATTTTAAACTGAAATGATTTAATAATATCCAATGAATGTAACACCTACATTTGCAGTCTTAGATAAAGATCATTAATCCAATGTCTTTTATTTCTTTAAAAATTTATCCCTGTATCAAACGTAACATGCATGATAAAAGAATTAATGTTGTCATGAAAAACAGCAGTGGTTTCTCAGATCTACACTTGATGTTCTCATATTTCTTTCCCAATGATCCCAAATATCTTTCAGATTGGCATTTAATTTCATGACTACCTACAGCCAAATTCCATATTTGAAAATGAACTGTTACATAATGGAAGATATATAACATCAATATCGGTCGTCGTCTTTGGTCCTTATTTTCATTTTGACCTTTGCCACCACAGGAAATCAATGTTTTTCTTGTCCCATCAATTTAAAGTACCATTATTGTGGCTCTAGGAAGTTGCCTCCCCCATGAAGGAATTAGGCTGTCAATCACTGGAGTCATATAACTAGTTATGTACAGCCTACCCAGGATATTATCGAACAGAACAACAATGATATCACGTCCGCCCAGCATTAGACAATGTTCACTGTTTATGTTTCAACATTAACCCGCATAGTCTTAGCAGAACTGATAAAAAATCAAAACATTTTGCAAGAAATTGGTCTATTATCAGTGTTTTGTTATTTATGAGGAAAAGTATTTGTGTAATGCCATTGTTGTCTCAAGATTTACTGTGCAATTTAACCATTGGTAATAAAACTAAAGTGACAAGTATCTTTTATTTCTCCCTCCTGCGGTAAAATAAATAAAAATGATATGCGACTATAACGCTCTTGCTTATACAAGGCAAAAGACATAATACCTAATAGACAAAGGTCACTCTTACTAAAGCAGGCTGCACCTAAAACCCAAACCGATTCTCACCCACAGAGGCTTAAGATTCACAAGCTTCACAAGTTCAACAGCTAGTGCTTCTGCCAGCGTGACGTGTCGCAGTTCATATCCTTATAAATGCATTATCAAAAGTGAAAATTATTTTCATATTTTACATTCTACTTTCATTTCTATCGAAATTCCAAGCCATTGAAATAGACTTACTATATATTCAGGGCTTGAAACTAACTTTTTATCTCACCTGTCCAGCCGGACTATAATAGGGTTTATTTTCAACAAGTTCACAGAAATATTTACCAGTCCACCATGGTTTTACAGAAACAATTAAACATTTCGTTAATGTTATTCAAATAAAAATTATAAAATAATGAGATTTAACTCGATATGCCTCGGACAATATTGCAACACTAATCAGGTTCGTCTGATGTCTACAGAGGAATGCCAAAGGTGGGGTGTTTAAGAATTGATAAGTAAGTTTTTCAAATTGATGATTTAGACAATTGAAAAGTCTCTATCCGCCAGACTTTTAACCAGTGAGGGACTGACGGACATACTGTATAGGGGGAAAATAAATGGATGTGGAAATTTTCACTATATTTGCGGTCTATAGACAAATCCGTGAATTGAAGAAACTGTGAATATTTTTATTAAAAGGGGGGGGGGGGGGGGGAGCTTACAGTGATTCGAACCCACGAATGTGTCTAAAATGAAAAAAAAATGCAAAAATTACAACCTGTGAAATTATTCCCCTAAACAGTATGTTAATTTCCAGCTCCGATATTTATCAAGGCTCATATTTAATTATTATTATTTTATTCATTTATAAAGCGCAAAATTACATTTAGTTTCTATGCACTGTACAATGTTTGTGCATGCACATTGTTCACAACTGCAGCACATTCATCAGGAAATGGCTTATCTTTACAATTCTATCACTTTGCAGACATTTTTACCTCTCAGTTTGAGGATGGACCAGACAAAGATAAAGACTTCAAGGTGTGAAACCTCCTTAAAGAGGGAGAAATATGCAGCAGTGTGACAGGTTTGATCACGGATGTCCAGACAGACAGTAAAGTACCTGACTGTAGATTCAGGGGGCCTGGGTTCAAATCTTGGTCCAGTCTGATGCATTTTCTCCCTTCCTGTTAGACACCAATGTTTGGTCTATAATCAACCTTTGATATTTTATTTTCCGACACAAGCACTGTGACACACAAGTGACCTTTGGTACATCACGAGGAGAACAATTTGTATAGAACATGTTTCTCATTCTTTTAATATAGTATCAATAAATCATATTCTAACAGACCTTCTAACTTGACATTAAAGTATAAATAAAAAGTTATATCACAAAATATAAATAATGGGAATAGATATAATTCTTTGTTGCTTATACGTCATGGGGGATTACAGATTACTTTCGAATCATCAGCTTTGTTGATACAGTGCTCCCTCGATATATTGCCAACTTTTGTTCAAGATAAATTTTGGCAATAAAGTAGGGGTGGCAATATAACAAATTCACCATAATAGATGATTTACTGAGCAGTCAAACGAAATTCAATTCTGTAAATTTATTTGGGCTCCATTCTGTATAAACATTTATATAATCTTGAATTCAATATTCAGCAATTATTTGTAATTAACCTGAAAACCTGAATACCTTGTCCAGAGAATGTCACATCTCATCCCACTGCTCTCAAAATACGGGTGTGATTACTGATGGGTGTTAGTTAATGGGTATTATTATCAAGGATAAAACCTATAAAATTTGATCATTTGTTTGTGAAAATCAGTGGCATTTGGCATTTTGAGGGGTTGGTATTATAACGGGGGTGTTAACATGGGGAGAAATCTGTTCTTTTGGATTTTCAGGCAATAAGCGGGGGTGGCATTGTAATGGGGGGTAGGGGGGGTGTATATCGAGGGATCACTATTATACAAATTACCTCATGCTCCCCTAGTTTTCATATTAACATAAACCTACACACAATACAAACCTATAGATTTCTTTAATCATCAAAGATTATCACTATGATTTTTCATATCACAGGATTTTCATAGCAGGAGTAAATGATAACAATCAGATGAATACCAAACTTCTGAATGAATTATTCAACAAGTGGCCCATGGGTCTTATCGGTCACCTGGGCATTAGTTAAAAGTAAGGGCTATGAAATCAAGAAGAGTTTCCCAGTTCTGCATATCTAAGCTAAAATCTAAAGTTCAGTAACATTATCAAACAAGATGTGTCCTGAACTTTACTGATAATACACTAAATGACTATTTTGGACCTGCTCTCGAGTCAAAACCCTGGGGTTGTGAAATTCCCAATTTTGGTACATATACCCATGCAGTCTTTTTCTGCTTTTCTTTAAAAAAAAAAACCATGCATATTAAAGAAGTCTTTCAAATGATAAAGACAATAATCACCTTGAAAATTTTGGCCCCATCCTAGCTGGAACCGAAACCCCTACCCCTTGGATCATTGAATTTACAATTTTGGTATATGACCACCTGCTACTTCTAAATATCCATTTCATTTCAATTTAGTATCAATAGTGACTTTATCACATGAACAATATATACAAAGTTTGGCCCCACCCTCGAGTCAGAACATCTACCTTGGGGATCATGAAATTTACTGTTTTGGTTGAGGCCTTCCTGCTCCACATCACAATGCATTTAGCTTTTCTAATAGATGTGCAATTGTGGGGAAGAAGCTTTTTGAAAATTGGTAAATTTTTTGTCAGATTTTGCCCCCAGGGGTGCAGGAGTCCTGAAATTTACAATTTACAACCCCTTTGTCCTAAAGATGCTTCATACCAAATTTGAAAAGAAATGATATGGTAGTTATCAAGAAGAAGGTAAGAATCTTTAATTGTTAATGCACGACGGACGACGATGAGAGCACGGACCAATATTGCAATAGCTAGGTCACCTGAGTCACCCGGGTGACCTAAAATCATGACAAGGTAATAGCAATGATGGCAAACCATCTCCTACATGAGATTCACAGTCTATTTGTTAATTATCAATTAGTAAGAATGGCAATCATATCTTACAATGCATGTAGTTTTTGGTCTTTTACATGCTTCATCACCCATCCAAACAGCTCAACCTAGTATAGGTCAATCAAAAAAACTAAAGAAAATAAATATAATTTCGTTGTTTGTTTTAGATCCCATCATAAATTTTTCACCCATACTGAGACGTCACCAGTTGTAAGTGAAGTACCACAAACTTAGACCTATGCTTAGTGCTCAGGGCTGTAGCAGTGAGGGTTCTGCAACATGTCAACACCTGCTGCGACACGTCAGACCCTGTTTTTAATGTCATATACGAAAGACCTGTGATTCTCACATCTATGTATATTTTGGAGAAATACCAAGATTTTTTTTTACATTTGTAACTTGGGAAAAAGTTTCTTGCTCTTTGAATGCCATAATTTATACTTCTGCACCCAAAATAATACATTTTTCTATTTGCAGTATGACTAACCATAGATCAAACTGAATATGGTGGGTCACAACAGGGAAATAAACAATATCTTAATCTCAGCCCTCATTCATAAAGTTGTCAATTTTTTAATGTAGAATCCTTTTGGAACATATTCTGGCATTTTGGAGAGTTTTCTCAACTGTTTCCAAAGGCATAAAGACAATCCTTCATTACAATTAAAAACGATGAGGGGTGATCAAAAGGTTTGCAAACTGCCTCTGCATCTAAATAAGTACAATACAACTCACAGTATTTGAATGTATTAGCACAGAAAGTGATATATACTATTCGGCATTACGTACGATGACATCACAATTGGGGGTGTAGCAATACACCAACTGATACATAACGATATTTAGCTGTCCAGAATTGCAAACAAAAGTAAAAGTGTGTAGAACATTTTGACTGAAAAATGAACAGTAAGAAATGCTACTTCACTTGTAAGGTGTAGAAAAATGAACAGTAAGAAATGCTACTTCACTCGTCAGGTGTACTCCGCAGTTGTTGCAACTTCTGGTAGAACAAATTTATTTCTTCATTTTCTTTAAACCATCACCACAAACTAAAAAACGTAACAAACAAGAATGAAGATAAGGACATTTTCACTCATCCAAAAGCTTAAATACCCATGGCAGATATATACTTTTTAGTACTGGTACAGTGCAAAGTTTGAAATAAGTACTGTAAAAAAATCTTATGAAACAATTTCATGGTTACTTTAATCTCAAGAACTATATAATTCATATTCTTAATTGTTGATATTGAACAGCTGTCAGCTGCTAAGAAAATTAAAAAAACAAGATGTGTTTGTGAAACACTAATGCCCCCGTATGGCCAAACTCCAAGGTCAAGGTGTCAAAAATTTTGGTATGGAATAGCTTGTCACAAGGAATACACAAGTAAAATATGAAAGCCCTATCACCATCCATTCAAAGGTTATGGCCATGCAAGGTTAAAAATTTTGCCTGACCAACAGACCAAAAACTGTTCCTGAATCTTCATTACGTGGGGATAAAAAATATTTTAAAAGTTTTATTAAATTCTTGAACATCATTCAGTTTGATAATTGTATTATGGGACATTAAAGGCAGGTCCATGGAATGATGTTATGCCAAAATACCCCTTTTGTTGTTATTTAATCTTTTCACTGGAAAATTAAATATATCACTACATTAGAAAAATCTGGCCAGTACACAGCCCTAATCACATTATAAAATGACGTCAATATATCAAATGACAGGTTACAAAACTGGAAAAGTCAATCATATTGGAGATAATTAAAACCTATACAAACTTGGTAAACATCTGGGTCTTAAAAGAGTTTATGGACAAAAGGGACTTGCTAAAAAGTGGATGAAACACTTTAGAGGGATGAGAGAAATCAAAAATGATGCTTCCAATCTCTTTGTGGCCATTGAAAGTGTGTGTGTGATGTAGTCACTGTCTCTTTAACATAAACGTAATTATGCTAAATCACATTGTTCCCACTAAACCGTTAGTTACTGGTGACTACTATGTGTAACAGGAAGGGAGAAAATGCAATGGACCAGACCGGGATTCAAACCCGGGCCCCCTGAATCTCTAGTCTAGTCAGCTGCTCTACCAACTGAGCTATCTGGCCACCAGCGATCAAACCCATCTGACCACGACATTCCTCCCTCCTTATATGTCTTCACACCTGAAGACATCAATTCAGGATCTTTATCCCCTGGCAGGCATTTTCACCTGTCAGTTCCAGGGGCTGGTCCACGGCACCAAATGTAACAGGAAGGGAGAAAATGCAACGGACCAGACCGGGATTTGATCCCGGGCCCCCTGAATCTCTAGTCAGGTGCTCTACCAACTGAGCTATCTGGCCACCGGCGATCGAACCCGGCTGACTGCTACATATGCATGGATTATCAAATCAGATTTCAATGCAGGCTGTAAAGAGAATCGCCCAGACTTGATCCAGATTCATTTTGCCCAAGTGTGATCGATGGACACCATCTACCGGTAAATATTGGGACGGTATAGAAATCCTACATCATACAACCTTTAGTCCAAATTTGGCGATTTGTGACTTTTGACAATTTTAACTTTTTGAAAGATACAACCTCGAAGAAGAGAAATAAATGTCAATCTGGGGGCAGCAGGGAACAATACACTATGCAGTAATTTAGTGTTGAAAAATTTCATAATTGATAATCGGTCATAATCGGACGAACTGTATTGATCAATGATCGATATAATCGGTATTTACATGTAGTTAATAAATATTTATTATTTTTTGGGGTTTATTTCTATTTAGTTTTATGGGTATGTGCAGCATACACACTAGCTGGTGTCACTGAATTCCCACTTTTCAATGTGGAGTCCACTCTGACTCTCCCCCGCACATGTCTCGATATAAAAGCGGGATTAATTTAACAGTCAGATGAATCTCGAATTAGATATCAATTAGTGTACAGGTGACAATCGATTATGAAAAATACAATCGAAGATCAAGCCAAAAACAATCGACAATTGAATGTCGGCGACAATCGTTTCATCAATACAGCATGTCACTAATGTTTCGAGTATGGACAGAGTGATGGCAGAAGTGTATAAAAAAACTGAGCTAATTACTTTGCATATTACATTTAAAAAGTTATCCAACTAGGTTTTAAATTTTCCGATCATCCCTCAAACATGTAAAAATCTTAGGATTTCAAATTATCCTTAATCAAATATTCAAGGTATTGTTACAGAATTCAATTCCATTAATCCAATTCTACGATCTGGGTAGGCACCACATCTTCAGCATGCCATTTGCAGTATTTTCATTTCAATGGGCAGAAATTCCCCAGTAAAATTAACATACAGATGCCACTTGTGCAATACAAATGGAACAAAAAACAAGAATATTCCAAAGAAAATGATGCAAAGTAACGCTGAATAACAAACAGATGATTTCATTATTTTCACAGAAGGAGAGAGGACTTGGGTTAGGATTAAACCATAATTCAATTTTATTTTTCCATTTCGGCTACCTGAGAAAAAGAAAGTGTCTCATTAGAATTCATCTTATTTCTTTCCTTTAATTCAATAGAATATTGTTGAGGTGTATTGTTAGAATTGACAGTGAGCTGGGCTTGGTAACATTGTTATATCATTTCCCACGAGGCTTAGAAGCCAAGTACTTGTTTAACACTGATTATACTATGACAAATTGGAATGCCCTCCCTGTTTGTACTGGGTATCAATGTTCTCCCCTGCATGACTGAGCCATTTCATCCTGCTTCAGAGGCAAACAAAAAAAAAGGTGAACCAACAACAACAACAACAAAACCAACAACACAAAAACAAAAATAGGAACATCAGGCGGAAATAATCTAGATGCATAAATGTTTTATTTCATTAAAAAAGAACCATGCAGTGTTAACATACAGGATTGTGGAACAGAGGAGCTAAAATGCTCACCCGACTATTTTTACCCCAAAGTAATTTGGGGTTTGTTACTGAAATTGTTTAAAATATCTAATTTCACACACCTGTTTATATCTATTTAATGATACATCAATATCAATTCTTGTTATTTCTTCCAGAATTAGGGCCAAATTACACTGTTAAAGAGCTTCGTCCTTTATAAATAATATTATATATATACAGTGCTTGCAAAGAGTCTTTGTGAATGTCATTAATCTCCCTTTTCCACACTGTCCAGGGCTAAATCTGAGGCTATTTTCAAGTCCTTTAAAATATACAAAACTTTTGCATACCAAGAGGAATCAATGTTCCTTGTAAGCTTATAGTTTAAACAAAATTTGTGTCGAGAAAAATTGTCAAAATAATTTTTGAACTGTCCAAAACATTGTAAACCAATGTGATCCATTCTTTTCTTGTTTTAATTCAAAGTAGTTTAAATGTTTATCAAAACAAATTAAATACATCCACTTGCCTTCATTTTTTAAAAAAACAAATGAACATTGAGGAATAATCAGGGCTATCCCATGTGAAAGGAAATCTAAATGTCAAGATGCTCTCTTCTTTGACCATCTTTCAAATAAGAAAAAAATCTGGCAAAAGAGAGACAACTCTTTGTAACTATCAACTGAATTGTGCTAAAAAATACAACTGTAAAAATTACAAATCAGGAATTCAGCCTTTAACTTTGTTACAAATTCAGTAAGTAAAAAATAAATACTGTCTAGTATATATTTTTAAAGATATAATAAGTAAATTCGAATGATTTTTAATTTAGACAAAAGTCACTCACACAACTGTTTACTTTCATTAATTTCACCAATCATAATTAAAACTATCTTAATCCAATGGCCACGATTATTCAATTTACAAAAACTTTACTGCAATATTAATTTTCATGAAGTCAGGTTGTTTCCATACAACATTTATACATTCAAACTAACTCACAAAACTATCAAAGTTTAAGATCAGTCATTTTCGGATGAGTAATTCTGTAATTGTTCAGAATATTTATTTGCAAAAATTTTCCTGTATAAAACTTCAGCATAAAAATATGCTACTCCGCTTTATTAAAGAGACTTGGTTTACCATTGGTAGGCTATACAGACAGTTTGACCAAGGTTTAAAAATCAATACAAGTTGTAACTTATAAATAAATTGAAAAATAAAAGAACAAATATTTAACCTTTGTGGTTGAATTTGCTGAATTTTTCTGCAGATCCTGGTTATACGAGTTATAATACCAATAAGAGTAATTTGATGCATAATTCAATAGTTGAAAATACCGATAATAATTAGCTATAATTCACAGTGGTGGCTCCTTACATTTGGTAGGGAATGAAGGAAAAAATTAAAATACATGCAAGAACTTTAGCAAACCCCGCAAAGGGGCGTAACTCGCGGCGAAGTGTTGATATATCCCCGAGTTGGGAGTAGGCCTAAAGGGTTTATTCCCTACTAAAGCTAAGGAAATAGATAATTATTTTTTTTATTCCAGTGCTTATATTCTGGAGTCATAATTAATAGATTTAGTTATCCCATGGCCACTCCCGGTGGCTAGAAGAAATGACATCATTGTCATTGAATATGGTGACATCATGTTTCGTAATGATACACCGTGGAATACGATAGTGCAGTGGACTTTCTTATTGAACTTCAAAGTGAACACTGCTTACCCCTGTCCCTTTGCTAATTAATTCAATGTTAGGTCTAGACTGTCTCCCGTTTCAGATAGGATGGTGATCACATGGTACGTAGGCCTAGCGCGCAATGCCTTATGGGCCACCTCTCTCTCTCTCTCTCTCTCTCTCTCTCTCTCCCCCCCCCCCCCCCCCCCCCTCCCCCCCCCCCCCCCCCCCCCCCCCCGTTTAAGAAGCCAGCTGGTTTTGAAACGGCTGGACACAGTGATCAGAGCATCTGAAGCGGAAACACAAGACCATTTTTTACTGATCAGTTCTGTAAAATGGAAATTTTGGAATGGGAAGACTTTTTCAAGCCCCGTGTATATTAGGCCACCCTCCCCTAGACCCCTTTGGTATTTTTGCTATTTTGCTCTTCACCGCCCATTTCCTTTCGGAAAGAGGCACAAACTTCAGTCACAGACTACCCCCCCCCCCCCTCCTGAAATTTTTCTTGAGTCGCCCTTTCACATCAAAGTAGGCCTGTGTAGTAGAGGAGCGGAATTCACACAAGACGTAATAATACATCATTTGTAATGCAAACCTGTCAATGTAGTTCATGCTAGAAGGTTGTGTGAATTTTTACATGAATGTTTTGAATTGCACACCAAAAGTAAAGTGCTATAATTACCGTAATTACATTTTTATGTAATATGCAGGTACTAAATTGCATTGTCTAATATCACCAGGGGCGGATCCAGGAATTGTGGTTACGGGGGGTGCCACTTTATTAGGCAGTGGGTCCAGGGCGAAGCCCTGGTGGGGGTCCAGGGGGCGAAGCCCCCCGGAAGCTCCTGGATTTTACAGATTTTATGGGGCTTGAAATATTTCTCCTATTAAGTCATTTGTACTATTTTCTATAATTTTAATAAGGTGAAATTAATAAAATGACCCAAATTTTAAGGGTTTTCGGAAAAAATTATGTTTTCCCAATAAAGTAATTCAAGAAATCAAAGGATTTTGTCATTTATTTCTCCGGGAGTGGACGAAATTATTGCTTCTTTTATCGTTTAGTACATTTTCCGAAACAAGATATCGCGATTTACCTTAAATTTGAAAATTTTAGGGGGGGGGGGGGGGGGGGGACTGCGCCCCCCTCTAAATCCGCCACTGACCACAGGTACATGTCAAAAATATACTTATATTTACATATAGGCCTATATGTAAATGAACTGTTAGTATTTAGTTTATTGTCAATATATATATCATATTGTGTAAGATGATTGTATGCCAACATGCTTGGTGAATCAATAAATAAATTGAACAGTGACTGACTTCCTTTTTGAAGCTTGAGTGAAAATATAGAACTCAGCAATACATTATCATATAATATTCCTTTGAAAGCTAATATGCCTCGCTGGGTAACTCAATATAGGTTAATGTGTCGACTGATGATCTGAAGTTCATGCGTTCGATTCTAGAAGCTAGGCCGGGTGTTTTGAAACCCACCCACCCCCACCCCCCACCCCCGGCCCAGATTACTTTATACTAAAACTCATACCTGGGTTCATTGCGTTCAAGATCGTAGCTGCTAGCATAGCTGCTAGGCTAGAGATCTAGCGTAGCTGCTAGCATAGCTGCTAGGCTAGAGATCTGGGTCTATTGGACGCACTGTAGCTGCTAGGCTAGAGCTCTAGGTCTATTAGACGCACTGTAGCTGCTAGGCTAGAAATCTAGGCACTGTATGAATCAATGCTTGTAATATCCCTACGTAGGGCTAGATCTTCGTTCAATTTCATAGCACTATCTAGTACTACGTATTGCCGCTACGATCTTGAACGCAGCTTGGACAGGGACTCTTTGAACAGTATTTTTTTCTGAACTTGGATAAATATAAAACGGAAGCAGGTGATCCAATTTAATCGAGCCGAGCTCCGAAAGATGTTAGACCTAGTATAGAAACTCAAATAATTGAAGCTGTATTTCAAAATTATTTGAAAATGTCATCAATATATTTGAAGTGCGCAACAATTCAATTAAAAATCTCTTAAAGAGATTTGGAGTAATGTCAATGTTTTGGGAAGTGTATTTTTGATTTCTACATTGAAGGAGAATTAGGAAATTAAAAAGAAAAACTGGGGTCGAAATGCTTGTTATTGAGCAGTACAGTGTTTTAAGCATGACCTTTTTGCACTTAAAATTTTTTCAATTAGGCATAAACTTGATTTGTCTGTTGGTGTCAGCACAACATAAGCAACACAGATCAATAATTACATAAAATAGACATATAATCTTGTCTTCTGACACTACAGATAAAAAAAGATTAATACTAGTAATGAAAATAAATAATGAGGAAGTTGGCTCCTGAGAGTTTGCGCACAAAGTTCTGCACAGGATGTTACAAGTAGGTATTTACTGGTTCAATACTGATCCCATTGACCAGTGCAAGCATATTACACATCTACTACTGAACCATATCCCATTGGAAAAAAATTATGTCAATTAAAATTTTGAAAGGGTTTGGCAAGGACTATATTTTGTGGCGGAAGGGTTGATTAATCAACGAGTTCTAGATCTGCATGATTTTACAGTTTCTGATTCACTCAATATATCTTCTATTTGTATACCCCTATACGTGTACATGTATTTCAGTTTTATAATTTATGACACAAGTAGTTGAAACTTGGAATTCCCCCTTAGGGTACCCCCCAATCGGTTCCGTTCCGTTTCGTTCCGTTCCGCAAAGTACCAATAGCCATTAATTTCAACAGTATTTTATTCATGTAAATGTAGAAAATACATACATCAATAGGATTAGGCAGCAGACACAATGCCTGTATAAGCCCTCTCCATAGGTCAAAGGTCAGTTATGACGGAATAAAATTAACATAGTACATGAAAATATAACAAAATGTTTGAAGAAAAAAAGTTTACAAATAAGAGAAAAAATTAAACAATTATACAAAAAAAGGGGGGGGGGTATAACTATGTGCCGGTTATGGTAAGAATATAACACGTATAATAATACAATAATGGATTCAGAAATCTGTTTAGCTAGTACAGTGAAGTATTGAGTGAGTACATATGTACATACATTTTGCACAAGAATATCAAATACTGAATCTTCGACTTTCTTCAATGAAGGAATAATCTGTATCAAATAGTTTTGAATCAGTATACTAAAAGATTCACCATTGGCACCACTTAACAATATCTCAACTGTAACAAGCTTTAAGGATGTCAATAAGTAAACGATGAAATGGTAACTATCCCCACATGGATTACCACAAAGATTACAAGATGGATTACTAATAAGACAATGATTAAAGAGATGTGCAGTCTCGTTTGAAATCACCATTTCGCAAATTCTATGGTCGTTATAACGATATAGTTTGTCAATACAACTTTTAACATTGGGTCAAATGCTGTCTGACGTGTTATTACAGACGGCAGACTATATTTCTTTCAAATACAAGTATTTTATCGTTATTTCATATAAATTCTTCAATTTACGGAATTTCCGTAAACTATGGTATCCGTGACTGAAGAAAAAATCTCTCCGTGATTTGATAAATAATACAAATCACGGATTCATCCGTGGATGATAACAATTTCCGTGAATCTAAAAAAAAAAAAAAGTGTATTATATATATATGTGTGTACTGACATGTATAATACCTGGAATAATAACACAAATAGACTGCACAAAGTCAATGACGGAATCATCGAGCCATCCGTGATCCACAGTTCCGTTAATTCGACCAAGTGATTCATCCGTGAGTGTAACTCCTACGGATTCAACACTTGCACGGACGTCACGGACATCAACTGGGGTTTCCCCACTCACGGATTCCTCCCCTTCCATATCATGTTTAAATTTTTTGACTGCACTGTCTTCTGGATAGTCATACTCTACATCCCCAGGCCGCGGTTGTTTTCTCCCGGGTTTCTTTCTTCCACGCGCGTTTTTCCGCAGAACTGTTAAATTGACGGACTTCGTGGGCACGGAAGTATCTACTTCCATCCGTAACGATATTTTCACGGACAAAATATGGCAACAGTTATTTGGAATAAGGTAAGAGCATTTTTCTTTGGGGACTATCTGGACAGTATATAGTTGCCCCGTAGATCCCATGACTACAAAGCACCCCACTTTGTTTAATTCTCACGGAAATTTTTGTTTGTTTCGTGCAATTTCCGTGCGCTTTTGGCCTGGAGAAAGATGCGTCTCCAAGGTAGTGTATCACAGCAATGTTTTTAAAGTTTGGTGAGAGAGGGACGCAAACTTCTTTTCTAAACCTTTTATCCGTGATTCTCTTTCTCCCCTCCGTAGAAATATACAAGTAGTAGTAATATTTCTTTAATTCTCCGGAGTTTCCCTTTACTTTTCTTGTTCCTTCACACGAAAAGCTATGTATATGAAAGGAAAGAAAGAAGATAAGAGAACAGAGCAGAAATTGGAAAAAGCTTAAGATTTAAAGATGAAAAGAAAATACATATGTATATGATCAATAATTTTACAATTCTATTTAGGCCGACAATAAACCACATATACCTATGTCCGTCAGCTACCCAATCTCTGCTTTCCGCATCATTTGTTGGGTGAAAAACATAAACTTCACCGGCTTTTGGTCGAAATGGCATTTGTTAATTGTGCTCAACTTTCTTCGGACTTTCTTCGCCCATCTTGTTTTTTCTGGTTGGGATGTCACCTTGATTACCTATTGTTACGTAATGGTGAATGGTAACGTCAACTTGGTGTACTTACATACACTGCACAGTAATAACTCCAAATATGGACTTGTCCGTTTTTAACATAATTTACGGATCAATAAAATTGAAAACTAGAAACACAATTATCATTATTTATTATACATCCATAAACACATCAAATCACGGAAACTGCATGAACAATCTTAAAAGTCACGGACGATTTTTTAAGTCACGGATGATTTTAAAGTCACGGACGATTTTATAGTCACGGATACCAAAGTTACGGAAATTCTGTAAATTGTTCTTATTAAAGAATTATAAGAGAATAACGATAAAATAAAATATTATTCTTGTATTATGTAAGAAATATAGTCTTCCGTCTGTAATTTAGTGTAAATTTCGCATGTTTAACAATTACAGTGGCGTCACAATGCACAGAAAATGTCCGTGACTGGTAGATTCTACCTACATATCCCCTACCTACATGCACATGCATATTCTATATTTTAAAAAATGCACGGAAAATTTTATCATCCGTGCAAAATGAATCCGTGATTTGTACTATTTTTATCTATTTCCGTGCATCCGTGCGTCCGTGACTGTCCGTGTTTTGTCAACCTCCTCCAAATCCATTCATACTGACCATGAACAGCTCAAAAGTGATGTTCATTTCTTAATTATATTAATTAATCACCAAATAAAATGTATATGTTGCCACCTTTTTAAAGATGCATGTGCCGTATTAAACATTATTTTGTTTGATGTTAAAAACTCGACCAAAGTCTTGTCTATGAAAGATAATACGATTTGACAATTTCGACAAATTATCACTGGGTAGAGTGTTTCCTCCTGTTCTCTGTTTTCGGTGGAAATTGTTCGTTAATCCGCACGCGTGACCCATGTTACTTCCGAGCTGCGCTCTTGCGGATAAACTCCTTATTTTTAAAAAACGTGAACTTGGCTGGCATCAATGTTTCTCGGTCGTTCGCTGAATTCATTCGGTTTGCGAATTCTATGCACCCACACAAAAGATACAGTATGCCGTACTCGGGTTTGAACCCTGTACTGTATCAGGTTCTGAATCAGCGCCTGTGTATCCTCGCCATTCTCCTCTGGGATTCCCGAGAACACTAAATTTTCCCGTATGGATCTAGCCCTGAGGTCCGTCATGGAGTTTTCTGATTTATCAATGGTGTCTCTGATCTCTTAGAGGTCTGATGCTATTTTCTCCTCTAATGTTGTCTGGGGCTTAACGCAGTGGTCCAAGTTTTTTCTAACATTTTCCACTGATTTTCTATTGGTTTCCGCCGTGTCTTTTACAGAGTCAAAGACATTTCCCAGAACACAGACGTTGGACTCAGTTTGAGAGAATTCTTTTGAGATAGTTTTAAAATCCGCATCGATTTTAATAGACGATGATTTCAGTTCATTAATTGACACTTGAATAATCTGTAGAGCTCCCATTCTCTTTTAAATTTCTCCCAATCTCGTTTCGAGCGTTCTGTTTTTCATTTCAATGTTTGAAAGTTTCGAGTTCACCCTGGATAAGGAACGTATGAATGGATGACAAAGACATTTTACTCTAATTTGGTTAATTGTCCATAAAGAACGGAGCAGTTCTGTGTCAGGAGCTCTGTTGTTTCCTTCATAGTGTAGCAAATGGGTAGAAACAGACCAATATTTTATGAAATAAAATAGATTACGTTAAATCGGCTATTCAGTTTTCGCAGGGGTATCGCCATGTCGAGCGCGAGCTGTTCTCGCGGACCTTTATGCTTGTCCAAAGAAAAAAGAATAAAAATGTCACCGTTGTCACACATCCTTATAGTAAATAATAAAAAATTCCAGAGGGTTGCAACTGAAGTAAGTCTCTTGAGGTTTAACGTATTATGTAAAATATATCTCTGTCAGGGCGGTTTCAAAGTCGACTTACCACATCGAGTCAGTATGATTGTGCATGGTACTACGTGTGCTGTTCTATCTGGAAAGCTACAACTTAAAAGAGAAAAAATACAATACACATTTAAAGTTTAAGAATTTCTTTGTTTATTATATTTGCTGCAAATCCATCTATACCATTTATACATGTGGCTTTCCGTACATCTAATTTACTAATGCATTTAATGACAAAATTATCATCAACAGGTTCAAAATTAATTTATTAATGTGATTTTGGATAGTCTGGAAACTTGGGTGAGATTTATATGTTTTTATACTGCTTATTCCTATGTTGTGGCAACATTGTCGGACAAAGACTTCATTGAAAATTTCACCAATTCTGCTTTGATCACACACCAGAGCATCCCCTTTAGACAAAATGATATCTTGTTTGTGATAAAAGGCTTAATGGTGGACCAAAGGTCCTTTGATTTTGGTCCACCAGCACATCGTTCAAGAAAATATGTATTTAATGATGTGATTTGAAGAAGAAAAGACAATTCTATTTATACGATTGATGGAACTCGAATTAGTTCTTTGTCATATCTGTCCGAGATTTTATGTCGTGTGTCATTTGTAATGTGTGCATGTTTAATGTTTGTTATTACTTGTTGTAGAAGTTTTTGGATACCATTTGGATGATCTTTGGATAATCTGGATGATGTTATTCTGATTGATTGCGATAAAAATAAACCTTGTGACCGGTATGATTTTCTGAGTTATCACCCGGTACATGTAACAAAATACCATCACACAATGAAGAGGTAGCAGCATATAATGTCAAAGTGTCATCATATAATACAGCTTGAAGATATATCCACAAAGACCAAGAACTGAACTGCGGAAAAATTCGTTCGCCATAAGAGTTGCAAAAACATGGAACAACTTACCTGAGTCGACAGTCAATGCACCAACTGTCAACACTAGACTAGCCGAACATTGGGAGAATAGAGAACTACTGTACGACGACCACAAATCAAACATCACCGGAAGTGGAATCGACTATGAGACAGAGTCTGATGAAGAGGAAAGACTTTTTCCTGATTCAGAAGTGGGACCTTAAGTAACCTTAAGTATTGTGAAGAATTATCGTCACAACATGAATATTATGTACAGAAGGCAGGTGTGGCGTTCCATACATAAACACGGAACGGTTATACTTAGAATGTGAAAGCTACGAAAGTAGACAACATGGCACTGACGAAACCTCTTCCCTGTGTTGATGGGATGTTCCTCCCGGCCTTTCCCCATATGCTGAAGGACGCTCGTCAACGTCTGGAAGATATCTCCAATTTATCGACGAGGAAGGATGACATCATAATTGGTTCCTATCCTAAATCAGGTTTGTTTAGCGTCATATATAAATAAATAGTTCACGCCGTCAAGTGGCATTACAATCATCGTATGTACATTAACCTTACCCCTTCTACCCAATGGAGAAATAAATTTAGAACCAATAATTTATCCAAAATATGTGATTTCCCCGCCGATTACCTTAATAAGTCATTTTGAATAGCCAGTTTCTCTGTAAGCTTTGAGATGACCACTTAAGAGATACTAATTAATTAAAATGTAAATAAAGAAGAGGCTATCCGCTTCTAGACCGAATCACGGAGTGCAAACAAGTCTCGTCAGGCTAATTTAATTATATTTCTTACTAATATGTCCCATGCCCTTGTTGTATTCTACGGTTTATTTCATCAGTTTACGGCCATTTGACCTTAAAGCTGACATAAATTAATAAATACGTACATCTGTACACATTTCTTATCTTGTCCGCCATATTTCTCTTAGGTAGCCTAATTTACTCTACCCGTATATCACACCAGAATGATTTTTCTAAATTACAAAAATATGTATTGTATCCTAGTGATACAAGCTGAAAGTTTAGACAATTTACACAAAATAGCGGGGAAAACCCCCAACATTTCTTGCATACTTGCAAGTGCATGCAAATATTTGCAGTTTCTTATAAAATAAATGCGGAGAAATCATTTATCAATTACATACTGATAGAATGGAATAAGCAAAGAGCATAAAATATATAGTATTCATATCAATTCTTGCAAAATACAGGTGCATGCCATATGCATAATATGTCGGCATACTATAAAACCTGGCCTGGCCCCATTGGCCTGGCCCCAAAATTTGCCTGGCCCCAATTTTGGCCTCTAATTATGCTCCATCCCAAATTTTGGCCTGGCCTCAAAAGTTGGCCTGGCCTCAAATTTGGCCTCTAAAAATTTTGTTGGCCTCAACCAAAAAAAATTTTTTAATTCAAAATTTTGATTGATTTGATTGATTTATTATTGGTTTTAGTTTTTCAAAGTCATAGCACATAAATGATATGTCTCTGTTGTTTTGTAAATGTGCACTTTGAAAATAATCATGAACTACCACCAATCTGATTGATTTTATCGAATATCTATTGATCAGTTTATTGATCAAATCTTTTCCCTTCATATATGTATGTATATACACCAAAAACGTATACACAACTAATGAAAGATTGGCATAGTTATTTTTTTTTCTTCAGAATTATGATTAATTTCATTGATTTATTATTGGTTTTGCTTTTTTCAAAATTGTTGAACATGAATGATATGTTTGTGTTATTTTGTGAATGTACACATTAAAATAATCATGAAGTACCACCAATCTGAATGATTTTATTGAATATTTATTGATCAGTTTATTGATTAAATGATTTTTTCCCTTCCTAACATATGTACTAGTACACACCAAAAAAGTATACGGAACTAATGAAATGATTGGCTTATTGATTTTTTCACAATTATGATTGACTCCATTGTTTTATTATTGGTTTTGATTTTCAAAATTGTTGTACATAAATGATATGTTTGTGTTGTTTTGTAAATATGCACATCAAAAACTCTCATTTTACTAATGATCCACTTCACTTATTGATAATGAATTTAAAAAACAAATTCACACTAGTTTAATGATGAATCATCACACCTCACACACTGCAATGTAGTGTACCGCCTTCACTCTCATTGATAAGAACAATGAGTTTGATATCTAGGAATAAAAATACTACCATAAATCATACAGATTGAAACTACAACTTTTGATGAATTAAGGATATTCATATCTGTTTAAACTATTTGAAATAAACATGTAACACTAGTACTGTAATGGGATATCAGATTATTTACAACATTAATTTAACACAGAGTTCTAAAGCACCGGTCTTGACAGGAAGTCAAGGTTGAGGTTAATCTATGATATACGGTTTGAAATGTCACACAGCCTCTGCACAGAACGTTTATTTTCAATAATTATCAGAATGAAAAGATGATTTTGATGACAGTCTAAAAACATTAAGAACAAAATTTAAAAAAAAAGCTGCACTTTGTGAATTTGTAGATGCATAAACTTTTTTTCTCCATTATAAGACAATATTATGAGCATTACATGTACAGTATCTGATATTTGCTTAGATATAGCTGCTGCAGTGGTTAGATAGAGGTACAAACGATTATTTTGTTGGTTAACTAATGCAGGCTTTGATATAAAATAAGAAAAGGGCCGGTGGACAGATTTAATGTAATGATTGTAATTAGTTCTGTTTTACTGTTGCTTTATCACAAAACCAGAAAAAAAATCACAATTTTGAAAATTCAGACAGACAATTTTGTATACCTTATTTAGTTTAGGCACAATCATAAGATGAGTTACTAATTACAATATTTCTGTTGTATCAAACACCCTATTTGCAAATGTTGGACTGCTCCAATAATAAATCAATCAAAATTTTGAATTTAATTTTTTTTTTTTTTGGTTGAGGCCAACAAAA